>NW_024572044.1:0-14622 GCF_018153835.1 Drosophila eugracilis | reverse complement strand
GCTAACATTGCGAATTTTGATCAATTTCTCCCAAAAATGGGCGATATAACCTGTTATAAAATATGCCAACTTAAATTTTCCCATTTTTTATAATTTAAGTTGCAGTATTATTGCTATAACTAAGCCTATAGTTACTCGAATCTGGAATGGCATATCTCGTTAGATTCCTTGTTAAATATTTAACAAAACTGCATTCACAGCTAAAATAGCGCATTTTGATCCGTTTCTCGCAAAAAATTGAAGAGATTCCCGTTATTAAATATGTGATAGTTTGTTTTACCATTTTTCCTAATTTAAGTGGCAGTATTATGGCTATAACTTAGCCAATAGTTACTCGAATCTGGAATGGCATATCTCGTTAGATTCCTTGTTAAATTTCTAACAAAACTGCATTCACAGCTAAAATTGCGAATTTTGATCCATTTCTCGCGAAAGTGGACGATATTACCCGTTATGAAATATGCCAACTTAAATTTTCCAATTTTTCCTAATTTAAGTTGCAGTGTTATTGCTATAACTAAGCCTATAGTTACTCGAATCTGGAACGGCCTACCTCGTTCGATTCCTTGTTAAATTTCTAACAAAACTGCATTCACAGCTAAAATTGCGAATTTTGATCAATTGCTACCAAAAATGGACGATATAACCCGTTATCAAATATGCCAACTTAAATTTTCCCATTTTTCATAATTTAAGTTGCAGTATTATTGCTATAACTAAGCCTATAGTTACTCGAATCTGGAATGGCATATCTCGTTAGATTCCTTGTTAAATTTCTAACAATACTACATTCACAGCTAAAATTCCGAATTTTGATCCATTTCTCGCAAAAATGGACGATTTTCCTGTTATTAAATATGTGATATTTGGTTTTACCATTTTTCCTAATAACTAAGCCAATAGTTACTTGAATCTAGAATGGCCTACCTCGTTCGATTCCCTGGCAAATTTCTAACAAAACTGCATTCACAGCTAACATTGCGAATTTTGATCAATTTCTCCCAAAAATGGGCGATATAACCTGTTATAAAATATGCCAACTTAAATTTTCCCATTTTTTATAATTTAAGTTGCAGTATTATTGCTATAACTAAGCCTATAGTTACTCGAATCTGGAATGGCATATCTCGTTAGATTCCTTGTTAAATATTTAACAAAACTGCATTCACAGCTAAAATAGCGCATTTTGATCCGTTTCTCGCAAAAAATTGAAGAGATTCCCGTTATTAAATATGTGATAGTTTGTTTTACCATTTTTCCTAATTTAAGTGGCAGTATTATGGCTATAACTTAGCCAATAGTTACTCGAATCTGGAATGGCATATCTCGTTAGATTCCTTGTTAAATTTCTAACAATACTACATTCACAGCTAAAATTCCGAATTTTGATCAATTTCTCGCAAAAATGGACGATTTTCCTGTTATTAAATATGTGATATTTGGTTTTACCATTTTTCCTAATAACTAAGCCAATAGTTACTTGAATCTAGAATGGCCTACCTCGTTCGATTCCCTGGCAAATTTCTAACAAAACTGCATTCACAGCTAACATTGCGAATTTTGATCAATTTCTCCCAAAAATGGGCGATATAACCTGTTATAAAATATGCCAACTTAAATTTTCCCATTTTTTATAATTTAAGTTGCAGTATTATTGCTATAACTAAGCCTATAGTTACTCGAATCTGGAATGGCATATCTCGTTAGATTCCTTGTTAAATATTTAACAAAACTGCATTCACAGCTAAAATAGCGCATTTTGATCCGTTTCTCGCAAAAAATTGAAGAGATTCCCGTTATTAAATATGTGATAGTTTGTTTTACCATTTTTCCTAATTTAAGTGGCAGTATTATGGCTATAACTAAGCCAATAGTTACTTGAATCTGGAATCGCCTACCTATTGTAGTAGTCTTTATTATAATTTTTTTTCTAGTATTCAATACTTTTGCATTCACAGCTCAAAAGCTGGTATACAGAATTTTGATCCATTTCTCCAAAATGGATAATATTATGGTAATCAAATATGTCAACAATTAAATTTTCCCCTTTCATCTGTAACTCTCTAAGTTTGCAGTACACTATTATGGCTATAACTAAGCCAATTGTTACTCGAATGTGGAATGGCCTACCTCGTTCGATTCCTTGTTAAATTTCTAACAATACTACATTCACAGCTAAAATTGCGAATTTTGATCCATTTCTCGCAAAAATGGACGATTTTCCCGTTATTAAATATGTGAGATTAGGTTTTACCATTTTTCCTAATTTAAATGGCAGTATTATTGCTATAACTAAGCCAATAGTTACTCGAATGTGGAATGGCCTACCTCGTTCGATTCCTTGTTAAATTTCTAACAAAACTGCATTCACAGCTAAAATTGCGAATTTTGATCCATTGCTCCCAAAAATGGACGATATAACCCGTTTTCAAATATGCCAACTTAAATTTTCCCATTTTTCATAATTTAAGTTGCAGTATTATTGCTATAACTAAGCCTATAGTTACTCGAATCTGGAATGGCATATCTCGTTAGATTCCTTGTTAAATTTCTAACAATACTACGTTCACAGCTAAAATTCCGAATTTTGATCCATTTCTCGCAAAAATGGACGATTTTCCCGTTATTAAATATGTGATATTTGGTTTTACCATTTTTTCCTAATTTAAATGGCAGTATTATGGCTATAACTAAGCCAATTGTTACTCGAATCTGGAATGGCATATCTCGTTAGATTCCTTGTTAAATTTCTAACAATACTACGTTCACAGCTAAAATTGCGAATTTTGATCCATTTCTCGCAAAAATGGACGATTTTCCCGTTATTAAATATGTGATATTTGGTTTTACCTTTTTTCCTAATAACTAAGCCAATAGTTACTTGAATCTAGAATGGCCTACCTCGTTCAATTCCCTGACAAATTTCTAACAAAACTGCATTCACAGCTAACATTGCGAATTTTGATCAATTTCTCCCAAAAATGGGCGATATAACCTGTTATAAAATATGCCAACTTAAATTTTCCCATTTTTTATAATTTAAGTTGCAGTATTATTGCTATAACTAAGCCTATAGTTACTCGAATCTGGAATGGCATATCTCGTTAGATTCCTTGTTAAATTTCTAACAATACTACATTCACAGCTAAAATTCCGAATTTTGATCAATTTCTCGCAAAAATGGACGATTTTCCTGTTATTAAATATGTGATATTTTACCATTTTTTCTAATTTTTCTATTTCTATAACTAAGCCAATAGTTACTCGAATCTAGAATGGCCTACCTCGTTCGATTCCTTGTCAAATTTCTAACAAAACTGCATTCACAGCTAACATTGCGAATTTTGATCAATTTCTCCCAAAAATGGGCGATATAACCTGTTATAAAATATGCCAACTTAAATTTTCCCATTTTTTATAATTTAAGTTGCAGTATTATTAATATAACTAAGCCTATAGTTACTCGAATCTGGAATGGCAAATCTCGTTAGATTCCTTGTTAAATATTTAACAAAACTGCATTCACAGCTAAAATTGCGAATTTTGATCCATTTCTCGCAAAAAATGGAAGAGATTCCCCGTTATTAAATATGCGAAATTAATTTTTACCATTTTTCCCTAATTTAAGTGGCAGTATTATTAAAATTAATGGAACCTACCTATTATGGCTATAACTAAGCCAATAGTTACTCGAATGTGGAATGGCCTACCTCGTTCGATTCCTTGTTAAATTTCTAACAATACTACATTCACAGCTAAAATTGCGAATTTTGATCCATTTCTCGCAAAAATGGACGATTTTCCCGTTATTAAATATGCCAACTTAAATTTTCCCATTTTTCCTAATTTAAATGGCAGTATTATTGCTATAACTAAGCCAATAGTTACTCGAATGTGGAATGGCCTACCTCGTTCGATTCCTTGTTAAATTTCTAACAAAACTGCATTCACAGCTAAAATTGCGAATTTTGATCAATTGCTACCAAAAATGGACGATATAACCCGTTTTCAAATATGCCAACTTAAATTTTCCCATTTTTCATAATTTAAGTTGCAGTATTATTGCTATAACTAAGCCTATAGTTACTCGAATCTGGAATGGCATATCTCGTTAGATTCCTTGTTAAATTTCTAACAATACTACATTCACAGCTAAAATTGCGAATTTTGATCCATTTCTCGCAAAAATGGACGATTTTCCCGTTATTAAATATGCCAATTAAATTTTCCCTTTTTCCTAATTTAATTTTCTAATAACTAAGCCAATAGTTACTCGAATCTGGAATGGCCTACCTCGTTCGATTCCTTGTCAAATTTCTAACAAAACTGCATTCACAGCTAAAATTGCGAATTTTGATCCATTTCTCGCAAAAATGGACGATATAACCCGTTATAAAATATGCCAACTTAAATTTTCCCATTTTTTATAATTTAAGTTGCAGTATTATTGCTATAACTAAGCCTATAGTTACTCGAATCTGGAATGGCATATCTCGTTAGATTCCTTGTTAAATTTCTAACAAAACTGCATTCACAGCTAAAATTGCGAATTTTGATCCATTTCTCGCAAAAATGGACGATTTTCCCGTTATTAAATATGCGAACTTAGGTTTTCCCATTTTTCCTAATTAAGTGCAGTGGCTATAACTAAGCCAATAGTTACTCGAATCTGGAATGGCCTACTCGTTCGATTCATCCTGTCAAATTTCTAACAAAACTGCATTCACAGCTAAAATTGCGAATTTTGATCCATTTCTCGCGAAAATGGACAATATAACCGTTATAAAATATGCCAACTTAAATTTTCCCATTTTTTCTAATTTAAGTTGCAGTATTATTGCTATAACTAAGCCTATAGTTACTCGAATCTGGAATGGCATATCTCGTTAGATTCCTTGTTAAATTTCTAACAATACTACATTCACAGCTAAAATTGCGAATTTTGATCCATTTCTCGCAAAAATGGACGATTTTCCCGTTATCAAATATGCCAACTTTGGTTTTACCCATTTTTCCTAATTAAGTCAGTATTAGCTATAACTAAGCCAATAGTTACTCGAATCTGGAATGGCCTATCTCGTTCGATTCCTTGTTAAATTTCTAACAAAACTGCATTCACAGCTAAAATTGCGAATTTTGATCCATTTCTCGCAAAAATGGACGATATAACCTGTTATCAAATATGCCAACTTAAATTTTCCCATTTTTTCTAATTTAAGTTGCAGTATTATTGCTATAACTAAGCCAATAGTTACTCGAATCTGGAATGGCAAATCTCGTTAGATTCCTTGTTAAATTTCTAACAAAACTGCATTCACAGCTAAAATTGCGCATTTTGATCCGTTTCTCGCAAAAAATGGACGATATTCCCCGTTATTAAATATGCCATACTTAAATTTTCCCATTTTTTCTAATTTAAGTGGCAGTATTATGCTATAACTACTTTTATAACTAAGCCAATAGTTACTCGAATCTGGAATGGCATATCTCGTTCGATTCCTTGTTAAATTTCTAACAATACTGCATTCACAGCTAAAATTGCGAATTTTGATCCATTTCTCGCAAAAATGGACGATTTTCCCCGTTATTAAATATGCGAGGTTAGGTTTTACCATTTTTTCCTAATTTAAGTTGCAGTATTATTGCTATAACTAAGCCAATAGTTACTCGAATGTGGAATGGCATATCTCGTTCGATTCCTTGTTAAATTTCTAACAAAACTGCATTCACAGCTAAAATTGCGAATTTTGATCCATTTCTCGCAAAAATGGACGATATAACCCGTTATCAAATATGCCAACTTAAATTTTCCCATTTTTCCTAATTTAAGTTGCAGTATTATTGCTATAACTAAGCCTATAGTTACTCGAATCTGGAATGGCATATCTCGTTAGATTCCTTGTTAAATTTCTAACAAAACTACATTCAAAGCTAAAATTCCGAATTTTGATCCATTTCTCGCAAAAATGGACGATTTTCCCCGTTATTAAATATGCCAACTTAAATTTTCCCATTTTTTCCTAATTTGTTCAATTATTCTATAACTAAGCCAATAGTTACTCGAATCTGGAATGGCCTACCTCGTTCGATTCCTTGTTAAATTTCTAACAAAACTGCATTCACAGCTAAAATTGCGAATTTTGATCAATTTCTCGCAAAAATGGACGATATAACCCGTTATCAAATATGCCAACTTAAATTTTCCCATTTTTTCTAATTTAAGTTGCAGTATTATTGCTATAACTAAGCCAATAGTTACTCGAATCTGGAATGGCATATCTCGTTCGATTCCTTGTTAAATTTCTAACAAAACTGCATTCACAGCTAAAATTTCGAATTTTGATCCATTTCTCGCAAAAATGGACGATTTTCCCGTTATCAAATATGCGAACTTAGGTTTTCCCATTTTTTTCTAATTTAAGTTGCAGTATTATTGCTATAACTAAGCCAATAGTTACTCGAATCTGGAATGGCATATCTCGTTCGATTCCTTGTTAAATTTCTAACAAAACTGCATTCACAGCTAAAATTGCGAATTTTGATCAATTTCTCGCGAAAATGGACGATATTACCCGTTATAAAATATGCCAACTTAAATTTTCCCATTTTTTCTAATTTAAGTTGCAGTATTATTGCTATAACTAAGCCAATAGTTACTCGAATCTGGAATGGCATATCTCGTTCGATTCCTTGTTAAATATCTAACAAAACTGCATTCACAGCTAAAATTGCGAATTTTGATCCATTTCTCGCAAAAATGGACAATATTCCCGTTATCAAATATGCCAACTTAAATTTTCCCATTTTTTCCTAATTTAAGTTGCAGTATTATTGCTTATAACTAAGCCAATAGTTACTCGAATCTGGAATGGCATATCTCGTTCGATTCCTTGTTAAATTTCTAACAAAACTGCATTCACAGCTAAAATTGCGAATTTTGATCCATTTCTCGCAAAAATGGATGATATTACCCGTTATCAAATATGCCAACTTAAATTTTCCCATTTTTTCTAATTTAAGTTGCAGTATTATTGCTATAACTAAGCCAATAGTTACTCGAATCTTGAATGGCATATCTCGTTCGATTCCTTGTTAAATTTCTAACAAAACTGCATTCACAGCTAAAATTGCGAATTTTGATCCATTTCTCGCGAAAATGGACAATATAACCGTTATCAAATATGCCAACTTAAATTTTCCCATTTTTCCTAATTTAAGTTGCAGTATTATTGCTATAACTAAGCCAATAGTTACTCGAATCTGGAATGGCATATCTCGTTCGATTCCTTGTTAAATTTCTAACAAAACTGCATTCACAGCTAAAGTTGCGAATTTTGATCCATTTCTCGCGAAAATGGACGAATATTACCCGTTATCAAATATGCCAACTTAAATTTTTCCCATTTTTTCCTAATTTAAGTTGCAGTATTATTGCTATAACTAAGCCAATAGTTACTCGAATCTGGAATGGCATATCTCGTTCGATTCCTTGTTAAATTTCTAACAAAACTGCATTCACAGCTAAAATTGCGAGTTTTGATCCATTTCTCGCAAAAATGGACGATATTACCCGTTATCAAATATGCCAACTTAAATTTTCCCATTTTTTCTAATTTAAGTTGCAGTATTATTGCTATAACTAAGCCAATAGTTACTCGAATCTGGAATGGAATATCTCGTTCGATTCCTTGTTAAATTTCTAACAAAACTGCATTCACAGCTAAAATTGCGAATTTTGATCCATTTCTCGCGAAAATGGACAATATTACCGTTATCAAATATGCCAACTTAAATTTTCCCATTTTTCTGAATTTAAGTGGCAGTATTACGGCTATAACTAAGCCAATAGTTACTCGAATCTGGAATGGCCTACCTCGTTCGATTCCTTGTTAAATTTCTAACAAAACTGCATTCACAGCTAAAATTGCGAATTTTGATCCATTTCTCGCGAAAATGGACAATATAACCGTTATCAAATATGCCAACTTAAATTTTTCCATTTTTTCTAATTTAAGTTGCAGTATTATTGCTATAACTAAGCCAATAGTTACTCGAATCTGGAATGGCATATCTCGTTCGATTCCTTGTTAAATTTCTAACAAAACTGCATTCACAGCTAAAATTGCGAATTTTGATCCATTTCTCGCGAAAATGGACAATATAACCGTTATCAAATATGCCAACTTAAATTTTCCCATTTTTTCTAATTTAAGTTGCAGTATTATTGCTATAACTAAGCCAATAGTTACTCGAATCTGGAATGGCATATCTCGTTCGATTCCTTGTTGAATTTCTAACAAAACTGCATTCACAGCTAAAATTGCGAATTTTGATCCATTTCTCGCGAAAATGGACGATATGACCCGTTATCAAATATGCCAACTTAAATTTTCCCATTTTTCCTAATTTAAGTTGCCGTATTATTGCTATAACTAAGCCAATAGTTACTCGAATCTGGAATGGCATATCTCGTTCGATTCCTTGTTAAATTTCTAACAAAACTGCATTCACAGCTAAAATTGCGAATTTTTGATCCATTTCTCGCCAAAATGGATGATATTACCCTTATCAAATATCCCAACTTAAATTTTCCCATTTTTCCTAATTTAAGTTACGGTATTATTGCTATAACTAGCCAATAGTTACTCGAATCTGGAATGGCATATCTCGTTCGATTCCTTGTTAAATTTCTAACAAAACTGCATTCACAGCTAAAATTGCGAATTTTGATCCATTTCTCGCGAAAATGGACAATATTACCCGTTATCAAATATGCCAACTTAAATTTTCCCATTTTTCTAATTTAAGTTGCAGTATTATTGCTATAACTAAGCCAATAGTTACTCGAATCTGGAATGGCATATCTCGTTCGATTCCTTGTTAAATTTCTAACAAAACTGCATTCACAGCTAAAATTGCGAATTTCGATCCATTTCTCGCGAAAATGGACAATATTACCGTTATCAAAATGTAACTTAAATTTTCCCATTTTATTTTCCTAATTTAAGTTGCAGTATTATTGCTATAACTAAGCCAATGGTTACTCGAAGTCTGGAATGGCATATCTCGTTCGATTCCTTGTTAAATTTCTAACAAAACTGCATTCACAGCTAAAATTGCGAATTTTGATCCATTTCTCGCGAAAATGGACGATATTACCCGTTATCAAATATGCCAACTTAAATTTTCCCATTTTTCTAATTTAAGTTGCAGTATTATTGCTATAACTAAGCCAATAGTTACTCGAATCTGGAATGGCATATCTCGTTCGATTCCTTGTTAAATTTCTAACAAAACTGCATTCACAGCTAAAATTGCGAATTTTGATCCATTTCTCACGAAAGTGGACATCTATTACCGTTATCAAATATGCCAACCTAAATTTTCCCATTTTTCCTAATTTAAGTTGCAGTATTATTGCTATAACTAAGCCAATAGTTACTCGAATCTGGAATGGCATATCTCGTTCGATTCCTTGGTAAATTTCTAACAAAACTGCATTCACAGCTAAAATTGCGAATTTTGATCCATTTCTCGCGAAAATGGACAATATTACCGTTATCAAATATGCCAACTTAAATTTTCCCATTTTTTTCTAATTTAAGTTGCAGTATTATTGCTATAACTAAGCCAATAGTTACTCGAATCTGGAATGGCATATCTCGTTCGATTCCTTGTTAAATTTCTAACAAAGCTGCATTCACAGCTAAAATTGCGAATTTTGATCCATTTCTCGCGAAAATGGACGATATTACCGTTATCAAATATGCCAACTTAAATTTTCCCATTTTTTCTAATTTAAGTTGCAGTATTATTGCTATAACTAAGCCAATAGTTACTCGAATCTGGAATGGCCTACCTCGTTCGATTCCTTGTTAAATTTCTCAACAAAACTGCATTCACAGCTAAAATTGCGGGTTTTGATCCATTTCTCGCGAAAATGGACAATATTACCGTTATCAAATATGCCAACTTAAATTTTCCCATTTTTTCTAATTTAAGTTGCAGTATTATTGCTATAACTAAGCCAATAGTTACTCGAATCTGGAATGGCATATCTCGTTCGATTCCTTGTTAAATTTCTAACAAAACTGCATTCACAGCTAAAATTGCGAATTTTGATCCATTTCTCGCGAAAATGGGCAATATTACCGTTATCAAATATGCCAACTTAAATTTTCCCATTTTTTCTAATTTAAGTTGCAGTATTATTGCTATAACTAAGCCAATAGTTACTCGAATCTGGAATGGCATATCTCGTTCGATTCCTTGTTAAATTTCTAACAAAACTGCATTCACAGCTAAAATTGCGAATTTTGATCCATTTCTCGCGAAAATGGACAATATTACCGTTATCAAATATGCCAACTATAAATTTTCCCATTTTTCTAATTTAAGTTGCAGTATTATTGCTATAACTAAGCCAATAGTTACTCGAATCTGGAATGGCATATCTCGTTCGATTCCTTGTTAAATTTCTAACAAAACTGCATTCACAGCTAAAATTGCGAATTTTGATCCATTTCTCGCAAAAATGGATGATATTACCCGTTATCAAATATGCCAACTTAAATTTTCCCATTTTTTCTAATTTAAGTTGCAGTATTATTGCTATAACTAAGCCAATAGTTACTCGAATCTGGAATGGCATATCTCGTTCGATTCCTTGTTAAATTTCTAACAAAACTGCATTCACAGCTAAAATTGCGAATTTTGATCCATTTCTCGCGAAAATGGACAATATTACCGTTATCAAATATGCCAACTTAAATTTTCCCATTTTTTCTAATTTAAGTTGCAGTATTATTGCTATAACTAAGCCAATAGTTACTCGAATCTGGAATGGCATATCTCGTTCGATTCCTTGTTAAATTTCTAACAAAACTGCATTCACACCTAAAATTGCGAATTTTGATCCATTTCTCGCGAAAATGGACAATATTACCGTTATCAAATATGCCAACTTAAATTTTCCCATTTTTTCTAATTTAAGTTGCAGTATTATTGCTATAACTAAGCCAATAGTTACTCGAATCTGGAATGGCATATCTCGTTCGATTCCTTGTTAAATTTCTAACAAAACTGCATTCACAGCTAAAATTGCGAATTTTGATCCATTTCTCGCGAAAATGGACGATATTACCGTTATCAAATATGCCAACTTAAATTTTCCCATTTTTTCTAATTTAAGTTGCAGTATTATTATATAACTAAGCCAATAGTTACTCAATCTGGAATGGCATATCTCGTTCGATTCCTTGTTAAATTTCTAACAAAACTGCATTCACAGCTAAAATTGCGAATTTTGATCCATTTCTCGCGAAAATGGATGATATTACCCGTTATCAAATATGCCAACTTAAATTTTCCCATTTTTTCTAATTTAAGTTGCAGTATTATTGCTATAACTAAGCCAATAGTTACTCGAATCTGGAATGGCATATCTCGTTCGATTCCTTGTTAAATTTCTAACAAAACTGCATTCACAGCTAAAATTGCGAATTTTGATCCATTTCTCGTGAAAATGGACGATATTACCGTTATCAAATATGCCAACTTAAATTTTCCCATTTTTTCTAATTTAAGTTGCAGTATTACGGACTATAACTAAGCCAATAGTTACTCGAATCTGGAATGGCATATCTCGTTCGATTCCTTGTTAAATTTCTAACAAAACTGCATTCACAGCTAAAATTGCGAATTTTGATCCATTTCTCGCGAAAATGGACAATATTACCGTTATCAAATATGCCAACTTAAATTTTCCCATTTTTCCTAATTTAAGTTGCGTATTATTGCTTATAACTAAGCCAATAGTTACTCGAATCTGGAAGTGGCATATCTCGTTCGATTCTTGTTAAATTTCTAACAAAACTGCATTCACAGCTAAAGTTGCGAATTTTGATCCATTTCTCGCAAAAATGGATATATTACCCTTTATCAAATATGCCAACTTAAATTTTCCCATTTTTTCTAATTTGTTGCAGTATTATTGCTATAACTAAGCCAATAGTTACTCGAATCCTGGAATGGCATATCTCGTTCGATTCCTTGTTAAATTTCTAACAAAACTGCATTCACAGCTAAAATTGCGAATTTTGATCCATTTCTCGCGAAAATGGACGATATTACCCGTTATCAAATATGCCACACTTAGTTTTCCCATTTTTCCCTAATTTAAGTTGCAGTATTATTGCTATAACTAAGCCAATAGTTACTCGAATCTGGAATGGCATTATCTCGTTCGATTCCTTGTTAAAATTTCTAACAAAACTGCATTCACAGCTAAAATTGCGAATTTTGATCCATTTCTCGCGAAAATGGACGATATTACAGGTTATCAAATATGCCAACTTAAATTTTCCCATTTTTTCTAATTTAAGTTGCAGTATTATTGCTATAACTAAGCCAATAGTTACTCGAATCTGGAATGGCATATCTCGTTCGATTCCTTGTTAGGTTTCTAACAAAACTGCATTCACAGCTAAAATTGCGGTTTTGATCCATTTCTCACGAAAATGGACAATATTGCCGTTATCAAATATGCCAACTTAAATTTTCCCATTTTTTCTAATTTAAGGTTGCAGTATTATTGCTATAACTAAGCCAATAGTTACTCGAATCTGGAATGGCATATCTCGTTCGATTCCTTGTTAAATTTCTAACAAAACTGCATTCACAGCTAAAATCGAATTTTTGATCCATTTCCGAAAATGGACAATATTACCGTTATCAAATATGCCAACTGAAATTTTCCCATTTTTTCTAATTTAAGTTGCAGCGTATTGTTAGCTACTAACTAAGCCAATGGTTACTCGAATCTGGGATGGCATACTCTCGTTCGATTCCTTGATAAATTTCGAACAAAACTGCATTCACAGCTAAATTGCGAATTTTGGTCCATTTCTCGCAAGAATGGACAACATAAACAGAGATCAAATATGCCAACAGCAAATTTTCCCAATTACCCTGACAATTTGAGTTGCAGTATCATAATGCTATAACCAAGCCAATGGTTACTCAGATCTTGGAAGTGCGCATATCTCGTTCGATTCCTTGATAAATTTCTAACAAAACTGCATTCAGGCTAAAGTGCGTTTTGATCATTTCTCGCGAAATGGACAATAGCAACCGATTATAAATAAGCCAACCTAAATTTTCCCATTTTTTTTCTCTAATTTGTTGGATTTACGTATTATTGCATACTAATAATAGTTTATCGAATCTGGAATGGCATATCTCAGTTTCTGATTCATTAAATTTCTAACAAACTCATTCACCTTTACAGCTAAAAAAAGAATTTAGGGTACAGTCCATTTCTCACAAAAATGGACAATATTACCGTTATCAAGTATGCCAACTTAAATTTTTCCATTTTTTTTATAATTTAAGAAGTTGCGGTAATATTCTTTCTCTGAAACCAATAGTTACTCGAATCTGGAATGGCATATCTCGTTCAGGTTCTTGTTAAATTTCTAACAAACTGCATTCACAGCTAAGAGTACGTTTTTTGATCCATTTCTTGTGGACAATATAACCATGAATTATCAAATATGCCAACTCAAGCACTTTTTCTAATTTGCCCAGGTTGCAGTATTATTGCTATTACTAAACCAATAATTACACTCCAGATCTGGAAGGGCCTCTCTCGTTCGATTCCTTTATAAATTTCTAACAAAACTGCATTTTGATTTTCTCACGAAAATGGACAATATAAGCCGTTATCAAATATGCCAGCATAAATTTCACATTTTCTCTAATTTAAGTTGCAGCATTATTGTGTTGCCTTATATCTAAGCCAATAGTTACTCGAATCTATGGGAATGGCATATCTCGTTCCTAGATTCTTGTTGATTCAACAAAACTGCATTTACAGCTAAAAGAGTACGAAGATTTTGATCCATTTCTTGCGAAAATGGACAATATTGCCGTTATCAAATATGCCAGCCGAAATTTTCCACATTTTTCCCTAATTTAAATTGCGGTATTATTGCTTTCAACTAAGCCAATGGTTAACTCGAATCTGGAATGGCATATCTCGTTCGATTCCTTGTTAAATTTACAACAAAACAGCATTCACAGCTAAAATTGCGGTTTTGATCCATTTCTCATGAAAATGGATAATATTTACCGTTATCATAATAAGCAACTTAAATTTTCCATTTTTTCTAATTTGGTTGGATGTTGTTGCTATAACTAAGCCAATAGTTACGCTCAGATCTGGAATGGCATATCTCGTTCCCGATTCCTTGTTGACTTTCCAACAACTTGCACGTTCCACAGCTTCATGAGTACCGAATTTAGGTCCATTTCTCCCACATAAAAGTGGATGACATTACCGTTATGACTATGCCAACCTAAGTTTTCCCAGTGCCTGGCCCAGGAGTTGCAGTATTCTTATAGCTAATATTGATACGATCTGGAAGAGGCGCCATCTCGTTCGATTCCTTGATGATATCCTGACCTTTCTGCACATTACAGCGCAAAATTGCGGTTTGATCACATTTCGCCGCTGAGAATGCGCAATATTACCCCGCGTTATCAAATCTGCCAACTTAGAAATTTTTTTCCCATTTTATAGTTTTTTTTCTAAGTTTGCAGTATTATTCTTATATCAAGCCA
>NW_024572043.1:0-29078 GCF_018153835.1 Drosophila eugracilis | reverse complement strand
CATATCTCGTCTTCGATCTCATATTAAATTTCTAACAAAAACTGTATCTTCACAACTACCAGAATTTTGATCTATTTCTCGCAAATGATATATTATCTGTTATTATCAAATAAACAACTTCTTAAATTTTCCTATTTTTTCTAATTTAAGTTGCAGTATTGTTGCTATAACTAAGCCAATAGTTACTTCTGAATCTGGAATCATCTCTTGCCTGATTCCTTGTTAAATTTCTAATAAATCCAAGTATTCACAGCTAAAATTGTGAATTTAGATCCATTTCTTGGGAAAATGGACAATATTACCTGTTGGAAATAAATATGCCAACTCTTAAATTCTTCCATTTTTCCTAATTTAAGTTGCAGTATACATTGCTATAACTAAGCCAATAGTTACTCGAATCTGGAATGGCATATCTCGTTTGATTCTTTGTTAAATTTCTAACAAAACTTACTTTTCCCAGCTAAATTGGTGAATTTTTAATCCATTATCTAGCGAAAATTGACATATAACCTAAGTCAGTTTCATGCCAACTTCAGTTCTTTCACATTTTTCTACTTTAAGTTGCAGTATTATTACGATAACTAAGCCAAGGAAGCTACTCGAATCTGGAATGGGACGTCTTGCTCGATTCCTTGTTAAATTTCTAACAAAAACTGCATTCACAGCTAAAATTGCGGAATTTTGATCCATTTCTCGCGAAAATGGACAATACAACCGTTATCAAATATGCCAACCCAAATTTTCCCATTTTTTCGAATTTTGCTGTATTATTGGGTGTTATAACTAAGCCACGAGTTACCCGAATCTGGAATGGGGTATCTGCTCCGATTCCTTGTTAAATTTCTAACAAAACTGCATTCACAACTAAATTGTGAATTTTTGATCCACGCAAAAATGGATGATATTACCCGTTAATAAATAAAACAATCCAAATTTTCCCATTTTTCCCTCACTTAAATTGCAGTATTATTAGAGTAACTAATCCAATAGTTACTCTCGAATCTGGAATGGCATATCTCGTTCGGATTCTTTGCAGCTAAATTTTTCTAAATAAAACTGCATTCACAGCTAAAAATTGCGAATTTTGATCTTGCGCGAAAATGGACAAAATAAATCCGTTATCAAATATGCCAACTTACATTTTCCTCCCATTTTTCCTAATTAAATTGTGCAATAGTAATATAATTCAATCCACTATTACTCGAATCTGAAATGGCATATCTCGTTCGACGAGCGAAATTTCTAACAAAAACTGCATTCACAACCAAAATTGCGAATTTTGATCCATTTCTCGCGAAAATGGATGATATTACTCCGTTATCAAATATGCCAACTTTTCCAGTTCTCTCTCCCCATTTTTTCTAATTAAGTTGCAGTATTCAGGCTATAACTAAGCTGGGCTTGGTTACTTGAATCTGGATGGCATATCTCGTTCGATTCCTTGTTAAATTTCTAATAAATCTGCATTCACAGCTAAAATTGCGAATTTTGATCCATTTCTCGCGAAAATGGACAATATAACCGTTATCAAATATGCCAACCTAAATTTTTCCATTTTTTCTAATTTAAGTTGCAGTATTATTGCTATAACTAAGCCAATAGTTACTCGAATCTGGAATGGCATATCTCGTTCGATTCATTGTTAAATTTCTAACAAAACTGCATTCACAGCTAAAATAAGAGGTTTACGGATCCATTTCTCAAAAATGGACAATATTACCGTTATCAAAAAAAATATGCCAACTTAAATTTTCCCCATTTTTCTAATTCTAAGTTGCAGTATTATTGCTATAACTAAGCCAATAGTTACTCGAATCTGGAATGGCATATCTCGTTCGATTCCTTGTTAAATTTACCAACAAAACAGCATTCAGACCTAAAATTGCGAATTTTGTTCCAGTTCTCGCGAAAATGGACGATATTGCCGGGTTATTAAATATGATAACTTAAATTTACCTTTCCTAATTCAAGTGGCAGTAATACGAGTTATAACTAAGCCAATAGTTACTCGAATCTGGAATGGCATACCTCGTTCGATTCCTTGTTGATTTCTAACAAAACTGCATTCACAGCTAAATTTGCGAATTTTGATCCAATTCTCGCGAAAATGGACAGTATTACCGTTATCAAATATGCCAACTTAAATTTTCCCATTTTCTCTGAATTGAAGTTGCAGTATTATTGTTATAACTAAGCCATATAGCTGCTCGAATCTGGGAATGGAACTACCTCATTCGATTCCTTGTTAAATTTCAACAAACTGCATTCCCAGCTAAAATTGCGAATTTCCTTTGATCCATATCTACGCGAAAATGGATAATATAACCCGTTGGCATCAAATATGCCAACCAGAAATTTTCACATTTTCCCTAATTGAAGTTGCAGTATTGTCGCTATAACTAAGCCAAGAGTTACTCGAATCACAGTTGGCATATCTCTGTTCGATTCCTTGTTCAGAATTCTAACTCGTCTGCATTCCACGAAACAATTGCGAGTTTTTGGTCCATTTCTCGCGAAAATGGACAATAAATGTGCCGTTATCAAATATGCTAACTTTTAAATTTTCCCATTTTTTCTAATTTAAGTTGCATTATTACGTCTATAACTCCAAGCCAATAGTTACTCGAATCCTTGAGTGGCATATCTCGTTCGATTCCTTGTTGCCTTCCTAACAAAACTGCATTCACAACTAAAATTGCGAATTTTGAGTCCATTTCTCGCAAAGAAAATGGAACAATATTGCCGTTATCAAATATGCCAACCTAAACTTTTTCCCATTTTTCCTAATTTAAATTGCAGTATTGTAAACTATAACTAAGCCAATAGTTACTCGGATCTGGAGTGGCATATCTCGTTCGATTCCCTTGTTAAATTTCTAACAAAACTGCATTCACAGCTAAATTGGTGGGGGTTCTGATCCATTTCTCGCGAAAATGGACAAATATAACCGTTATCAAAAAATGCCAACCTAAATTTTCCCTTTTTTTCTAATTTAAGTTGCAAAGCTAGTTGCTGGTAACTAAGCCAATAGTTACTCGAATCTGGAATGGCATATCTCGTTCGATTCCTTGTTAAATTTGCGTTAAAAAAACTGCATTCACAGCTAAAATATCAGAAATTTAGATCCATTTCGCGTAGAAAAATGAGTAAGGTTGGCAGTGATTATCAAATATGCCAACTTAAATTTTCCCATTTTTTCTGAGCCAGGTTCTGCGGTATTATTGCTATAGCTAAATCAATAGTTACTCGAATCGGAATTTTATATCTAGTCCGATTCCTTGTTAAATTTCTAACAAATCTGCATTCACAGCTAAAATTGCGAATTTTGATCCATTTCTCACCAAAATGGATGATATTACCCGTTATCAAATATGCCAACTTAAATTATCCCCATTTTTTTCCAATTTAAGTTGCAGTATTCACTGCTATAACTAAGCCAATAGTTACTCGAATGTGGAATGGCATATCTCGTTCGATTCCTTGTTTAAATTTCTATCAAAACTGCATTCATAGCTGAAATTACGAATTTGGATCCACTTCTCGCGAGAATGGACAATATAACCCGTTATCAAACATGCCAACTTAAATTTTCCCATTTTTTCCTAATTTAAGTTGCAGTATTATTGCCATAATCAAAGGCCAATGGTTACTCGAATCTTGAATGGAACATCTCGTTCGATTCCTTGTTAAATTTCTAACAAAACTGCATTCACAGCTATAATTGCGAATTTTGATCCATTTCTCGCGAAAATGGACAATATTACCGTTATCAAATATGCCAACTTAAATTTTCCCATTTTTTCTAATTTAAGTTGCAGTATGTTGGCACTAATCTAGGCTTCAATGGTCCTCGAGATCTGGGATGGCATATCTCGTTCGATTCCTTGTTAAATTTCTAACAAAACCGCGATTCTACAGCTAAAAATAGGGTTTTGTGATCCATTTCTCGCGAAAATGGACACATCTGGCCACCGGTATCAACTATGCCAACCCTGGGGTTTCCACATTTTCTAATTTAAGTTGCACGGTATTGCTATAACTAAAGCCAATAGTTACTCGAATCTTGAATGGCATATCCTCAAAAATCACGATTCCTTGTTAAATTTCATCAACAGTAAAAACTGCATTCACAAGCTAAAATTGCGGATTTTGGATCCATTTCTCGAGAAAATGGACAATATAACCAGATTAGTCAAACATGCCAACTTAAATTTTCCCATTTTTTCTAATTCTAAGTTGCAGTATTATTAGTTATAACTAAGCCAATAATAAGGCGAATCTGGGATGGCATATCTCGTTCGATTCCTTGTTAAATTTCTAACAAAACTGCATTCACAGCTAAAATTGCGAATTTTGATCCACTTCTCGCGAAAATGGACAATATAACAGTTATCAAAAATGCCAACCTAAATTTTTTCCCATTTTTTCCGAGCATTTAAGTTGCAGTATTATTGTATAAATATGGGGTAATAGTTACTCGAATCTGGAGTGGCATATCTCGTTCGATTCCTTGTTAAATTTCTAACAAAACTGCATTCACAACTAAAATTGCGAATTTTGATCCATTTCTCGAAAAATGGATGATATTACCCGTTATCAAATATGCCAACTTAAACTTTCCCATTTTTCCTAATTTTTAAATTGCAGTATTGCCATAACTAAACGAATAAAGTTACTCGAATCTGGAATGGCATATCTCGTTCGATTCCTTGTTAAATTTCTAACAAAACTGCATTCACAGCTAAAATTGCGAATTTTGATCCATTTCTCGCGAAAATGGACAAAATAACCGTTATCAAATATGCCAACTTAAATTTTCCCATTTTTTCTAATTTAAATTGCAGGTATGAGTGCTATAACTAAGCCAATAGTTACTCGAATCTGGAGTGGCATATCTCGTTCGATTCCTTGTTAAATTTCTAACAAAACTGCATTCACAGCTAAAATGGCGAATTTTGATCCATTTCTCCCGTAAAAATGGATAGAAATGTGAACCGTTATCAAATATGCCAACTTAAATTTTCCCATTTTTCCTAATTAAGTGCAGTATTATTGCTATAACTAAGCCAATAGTTACTCGAATCTAGAATGGCATATCTCGTTCGATTCCTTGTTAAATTTCTAACAAATCTGCATTCACAGCTAAAATTGCGAATTTTGATCCATTTCTCGCGAAAATGGACAATATTACCGTTATCAAATATGCCAACTTAAATTTTCCCATTTTTTCTAATTTAAGTGGCAGTATTATTGCTATAACTAAGCCAATAGTTACTCGAATCTGGAATGGCATATCTCGTTCGATTCCTTGTTAAATTTCTAACAAAACTGCATTCACAGCTAAAATTGCGAATTTTGATCCATTTCTCGCAAAAATGGACGATATTCCCCGTTATCAAATATGCCAACTTAGATTTTCCCATTTTTCCTAATTTAAGTTGCAGTATTATTGCTATAACTAAGCCAATAGTTACTCGAATCTGGAATGGCATATCTCGTTCGATTCCTTGTTAAATTTCTAACAAAACTGCATTCACAGCTAAAACTGCGAATTTTGATCCATTTCTCCCGAAAATGGACAATATTACCCGTTATCAAATATGCCAACTTAAATTTTCCCATTTTTTCTAATTTAAGTTGCAGTATTATTGCTATAACTAAGCCAATAGTTACTCGAATCTGGAATGGCATATCTCGTTCGATTCCTTGTTAAATTTCTAACAAAACTGCATTCACAGCTAAAATTGCGAATTTTGATCCATTTCTCGCAAAAATGGACGATATTACCGTTATCAAATATGCCAACTTAAATTTTCCCATTTTTCCTAATTCAAGTTGCAGTATTATTGCTATAACTAAGCCAATAGTTACTCGAATCTGGAATGGCATATCTCGTTCGATTCCTTGTTAAATTTCTAACAAATCTGCATTCACAGCTAAAATTGCGAATTTTGATCCATTTCTCGCAAAAATGGACAATATTACCCGTTATCAAATATGCCAACTTAAATTTTCCCATTTTTTCTAATTTAAGTTGCAGTATTATTGCTATAACTAAGCCAATAGTTACTCGAATCTGGAATGGCATACCTTGTTCGATTCCTTGTTAAATTTCTAACAAAACTGCATTCACAGCTAAAATTGCGAATTTTGATCCATTTCTCGCAAAAATGGACGATATTACCCGTTATAAAATATGCCAACTTAAATTTTCCCATTTTTCCTAATTTAAGTTGCAGTATTATTGCTATAACTAAGCCAATAGTTACTCGAATCTGGAATGGCATATCTCGTTCGATTCCTTGTTAAATTTCTAACAAAACTGCATTCACAGCTAAAATTGCGAATTTTGATCCATTTCTCGCGAAAATGGACGATTTTACCCGTTATTAAATATGCAACTGATATTTTTTCCATTTTTCCTAATTTAAATTGCAGTATTATTGCTATAACTAAGCCAATAGTTACTCGAATCTGGAATGGCCTACCTCGTTCGATTCCTTGTTAAATTTCTAACAAAACTGCATTCACAGCTAAAATTGCGAATTTTGATCCATTTCTCACAAAAAATGGACGATATAAGCCGTTATCAAATATGCCAACTTAAATTTTCCCATTTTTCTAATTTAAGTTGCAGTATTATTGCTATAACTAAGCCAATAGTTACTCGAATCTGGAATGGCATATCTCGTTCGATTCCTTGTTAAATTTCTAACAAAACTGCATTCACAGCTAAAATTGCGAATTTTGATCCATTTCTCGCAAAAATGGACGATATTGCCGTTATCAAATATGCCAACTTAATTTTTCCCATTTTTCCTAATTTAAGTTGCAGTATTATTGCTATAACTAAGCCAATAGTTACTCGAATCTGGAATGGCATATCTCGTTCGATTCCTTGTTAAATTTCTAACAAAACTGCATTCACAGCTAAAATTGCGAATTTTGATCCATTTCTCGCAAAAATGGACGATATTACCGTTATCAAATATGCCAACTTAATTTTCCCATTTTTCCTAATTTAAGTTGCAGTATTATTGCTATAACTAAGCCAATAGTTACTCGAATCTGGAATGGCATATCTTGTTCGATTCCTTGTTAAATTTCTAACAAAACTGCATTCACAGCTAAAATTGCGAATTTTGATCCATTTCTCGCAAAAATGAATGATATTACCCGTTATCAAATATGCCAACTTAAATTTTCCAATTTTTCCTAATTTAAGTTGCAGTATTATGCTATAACTAAGCCAATAGTTACTCGAATCTGGAATGGCATATCTCGTTCGATTCCTTGTTAAATTTCTAACAAAACTGCATTCACAGCTAAAATTGCGAATTTTGATCCATTTCTCGCGAAAATGGACAATATTACCCGTTATCAAATATGCCAACTTAATTTTCCCATTTTTCTAATTTAAGTTGCAGTATTATTGCTATAACTAAGCCAATAGTTACTCGAATCTGGAATGGCATATCTCGTTCGATTCCTTGTTAAATTTCTAACAAAACTGCATTCACAGCTAAAATTGCGAATTTTGATCCATTTCTCGCAAAAATTGACGATTTTCCCGTTATTAAATATGCCAACTTAAATTTTCCCATTTTTCCTAATTTAAGTTGCAGTATTATTGCTATAACTAAGCCAATAGTTACTCGAATCTGGAATGGCATATCTCGTTCGATTCCTTGTTAAATTTCTAACAAAACTGCATTCACAGCTAAAATTGCGAATTTTGATCCATTTCTCGCGAAAAATGGACGATATTCCGTTATCAAATATGCCAAATTTAAATTTTCCCATTTTTCCTAATTTAAGTTGCAGTATTATTGCTATAACTAAGCCAATAGTTACTCGAATCTGGAATGGCATATCTCGTTCGATTCCTTGTTAAATTTCTAACAAAACTGCATTCACAGCTAAAATTGCGAATTTTGATCCATTTCTACGCAAAAATGGACGATATTCCCGTTATCAAATATGCAACTTCAAATTTTCCCATTTTTTTTAATTTAAGTTGCAGTATTATGGCTATAACTAAGCCAATAGTTACTGAATCTGGAATGGCATATCTCGTTCCTGATTCCTTGTTAAATTTCTAACAAAACTGCATTCACAGCTAAAATTGCGAATTTTGATCCATTTCTCGCAAAAATGGACGATTTTCCCGTTATCAAATATGTGATATTTGGTTTTCCCATTTTTTCTAATTTGAAGTTGCAGTATTACGGCTATAACTAAGCCAATAGTTACTCAATCTGGAATGGCATACCTCGTTCGATTCCTTGTTAAATTTCTAACAAAAACTGCATTCACAGCTAAAATTGCGAATTTTTGATCCATTTCTCGCAAAAATGGACGATTTTCCCGTTATTAAATATGTGAACTTAATTGTTTACCATTTTTCCAATTTAAATGGCAGTATTATAGCTATAACTAAGCCAATTGTTACTCGGAATTGGAATGGCCTACCTCGTTCGATTCCTTGTTAAATTTCTAACAAAACTGCATTCACAGCTAAAATTGCGAATTTTGATCCATTTCTCGCAAAAATGGACGATTTTCCCGTTATTAAATATGTGATATTGGTTTTTACCATTTTTCCTAATTTAAGTGGCAGTATTACGGCTATAACTAAGCAATAGTTACGCGAATCTGGAATGGCATACCTTGTTCGATTCCTTTTTAAATTTCTAACAAAACTGCATTCACAGCTAAAATTCCGAATTTTTATCCATTTCTCGCAAAAATGGACGATTTTCCCGTTATTAAATATGTGATATTTGGTTTTACCATTTTTCCTAATTTAAATGGCAGTATTATGGCTATAACTAAGCCAATAGTTACTCGAATCTGGAATGGCATATCTCGTTAGATTCCTTGTTAAATTTCTAACAAAACTGCATTCACAGCTAAAATTGCGAATTTTGATCCATTTCTCGCAAAAAGGACGATATTCCCGTTATTAAATATGTTAAATTTTACCATTTTTTCTAATTTAGTTCGTATTTTCTATAACTAAGCCAATAGTTACTTGAATCTGGAATGGCATACCTCGTTCGATTCCTTGTTAAATTTCTAACAAAACTTCATTCACAGCTAACATTGCGAATTTTGATCAATTTCTCCCAAAAATGGGCGATATAACCCGTTATAAAATATGCCAACTTAAATTTTCCCATTTTTCGTAATTTAAGTTGCCGTATTATTGCTATAACTAAGCCTATAGTTACTCGAATCTGGAATGGCATATCTCGTTCGATTCCTTGTTAAATTTCTAACAAAACTGCATTCACAGCTAAAATTGCGAATTTTGATCCATATCTCGGAAAAATGGACGATTTTCCCGTTATTAAATATGTGATATTTGGTTTTACCATTTTTCCTAATTTAAGTGGCAGTATTACGGCTATAACTAAGCCAATAGTTACTCGAATCTGGAATGGCCTACCTCGTTCGATTCCTTGTTAAATTTCTAACAAAACTGCATTCACAGCTAAAATTGCGAATTTTGATCCATTTCTCGCAAAAAATGGACGATTTTCCAGTTATTAAATATGTGATATTTGGTTTTATCATTTTTCCTAATTTAAGTGGCAGTATTACGGCTATAACTAAGCCAATAGTTACTCGAATCTGGAATGGCATGTCTGGTTCGATTCCTTGTTAAATTTCTAGCAAAACTGCATTCACAGCTAAAATTGCGAATTTTTATCCATTTCTCGCAGAAATTGACGATTTTCCCGTTATCAAAAATATGTATGTGGTTTTACAATTTTTTTTTAATTTTAGTGGCAGTATTATGGCTATAACTAAGCCTTTAGTTACTCGAATCTGGAATAGCATATCTGGTTCGATTCCTCGTTAAATTTCTAGCAAAACTGCATTCACAGCTAAAATTGCAAATTTTGATCAATTTCCCGCAAAAATGGAAGATTTTCCCGTTAAAAAATATGTGATATTTGGTTTTACCATTTTTCCTAACAACTAAGCCAATAGTTACTCTAATCTGGAATGGCATACCTTGTTCGATTCCTTGTTAAATTTCTTACAAAACTGCATTCACAGCTAAAATTGCGAATTTTGATCCATTTCTTGCAAAAAATTGACGATTTTCCCGTTATTAAATATGTGATATTTGGTTTTACTTGAATCTAGAATGGCATACCTTGTTCGATTCCTTGTTAAATTTCTAACAAAACTGCATTCACAGCTAAAACTGCAAATTTTAATCCATTTCTCGCAAAAATGGACGATTTTCCCGTTATTAAATATGTGATATTTGGTTTTACCATTTTTCTTAATTTAAGTGGCAGTATTACGGCTATAACTAAGCCAATAGTTACTCGAATCTGGAATGGCCTACCTCGTTCGATTCCTTGTTAAATTTTTAACAAAACTGCATTCACAGCTAAAATTGCGAATTTTGATCCATTTCTCGCAAAAAATGGACGATTTTCCCGTTATTAAATATGTGATATTTGGTTTTATCATTTTTCCTAATTTAAGTGGCAGTATTACGGCTATAACTAAGCCAATAGTTACTCGAATCTGGAATGGCATGTCTGGTTCGATTCCTTGTTAAATTTCTAACAAAACTGCATTCACAGCTAAAATTGCGAATTTTTATCCATTTCTCGCAGAAATTGACGATTTTCCCGTTATCAAAAATATGTATGTGGTTTTACAATTTTTTTTTAATTTTAGTGGCAGTATTATGGCTATAACTAAGCCTTTAGTTACTCGAATCTGGAATGGCATATCTCGTTCGATTCCTTGTTAAATTTCTAACAAAACTGCATTCACAGCTAAAATTGCAAATTTTGATCCATTTCTCGCAAAAATGGACGATTTTCCCGTTATTAAATATGTGATATTTTTATTTTTTCTAATTAGTCAGTATTAGCTAAACTAAGCCAATAGTTACTCGAATCTGGAATGGCATACCTTGTTCGATTCCTTGTTAAATTTCTAACAAAACTGCATTCACAGCTAAAATTGCAAATTTTGATCCATTTCTCGCAAAAATGGACGATTTTCCCGTTATTAAATATGTGATATTTGGTTTTACCATTTTTCCTAATTTAAGTGGCAGTATTACGGCTATAACTAAGCCAATAGTTACTCGAATCTGGAATGGCCTACCTCGTTCGATTCCTTGTTAAATTTCTAACAAAACTGCATTCACAGCTAAAACTGCAAATTTTAATCCATTTCTCGCAAAAATGGACGATTTTCCCGTTATTAAATATGTGATATTTGGTTTTACCATTTTTCCTAATTTAAATGGCAGTATTATGGCTATAACTAAGCCAATTGTTACTCGAATGTGGAATGGCCTACCTCGTTCGATTCCTTGTTAAATTTCTAACAATACTACATTCACAGCTAAAATTGCGAATTTTGATCCATTTCTCGCAAAAATGGACGATTTTCCCGTTATTAAATATGTGATATTGGTTTTACCATTTTTCCTAATTTAAGTGGCAGTATTACGGCTATAACTAAGCAATAGTTACGCGAATCTGGAATGGCATACCTTGTTCGATTCCTTGTTAAATTTCTAACAAAACTGCATTCACAGCTAAAATTGCGAATTTTTATCCATTTCTCGCAAAAATGGACGATATTACCCGTTATCAAATATGCCAACTTAAGTTTTCCCATTTTTCCTAATTTAAATGGCAGTATTATGGCTATAACTAAGCCAATTGTTACTCGAATCTGGAATGGCATATCTCGTTATATTCCTTGTTAAATTTCTAACAATACTGCGTTCACAGCTAAAATTCCGAATTTTGATCCATTTCTCGCAAAAAAGGACGATTTTCCCGTTATTAAATATGTGATATTTGGTTTTACCATTTTTCTAATCTAAAAGCCAATAGTTACTCGAATCTAGAATGGCCTACCTCGTTCGATTCCTTGTTAAATTTCTAACAAAACTGCATTCACAGCTAAAATTGCGAATTTTGATCCATTTCTCGCAAAAATGGACGATATATCCCGTTATTAAATATGCCAACTATTTAGTTTTCCCATTTTTCCTAATTTAAGTTGCCGTATTAAGCTATAACTAAGCCAATAGTTACTCGAATCTGGAATGGCATACCTCGTTCGATTCCTTGTTAAATTTCTAACAAAACTGCATTCACAGCTAAAATTGCGAATTTTGATCCATTTCTCGCAAAAAATGGACGATTTTCCAGTTATTAAATATGATTTAGATTTTACCATTTTTCCTAATTTAAGTGGCAGTATTACGGCTATAACTAAGCCAATAGTTACTCGAATCTGGAATGGCCTACCTCGTTCGATTCCTTGTTAAATTTCTAACAAAACTGCATTCACAGCTAAAATTGCGAATTTTGATCCATTTCTCGCAAAAAATGGACGATTTTCCAGTTATTAAATATGTGATATTTGGTTTTATCATTTTTCCAAAATAATTTAAGTTAGCAATATTACGGCTATAACTAAGCCAATAGTTACTCGAATCTGGAATGGCATATCTCGTTCGATTCCTTGTTAAATTTCTAGCAAAACTGCATTCACAGCTAAAATTGCGAATTTTTATCCATTTCTCGCAGAAATTGACGATATTACCCGTTATCAAAAATAAGCAACTTAAATTTTACCATTTTTTAATTTGAAGTGGCGTATTATGGCTATAACTTAAGCCAATAGTTACTCGAATCTGGAATGGCATGTCTTGTTCGATTCCTTGTTAAATTTCTGGCAAAACTGCATTCACAGCTAAAATTGCGAATTTTGATCCATTTCTCGCAAAAATGGACGATTTTCCCGATATTAAATATGTGATATTTGGTTTTTCCCATTTTTCCCAATTTAAGTTGCAGTATCATTGCTATAACCCAAGCCAATAGTTACTCGAATCTGGAATGGCATATCTTGTTCGATTCCTTGTTAAATTTCTAACAAAACTGCATTCACAGCTAAAATTGCGAATTTTGATCCATTTCTCATAAAAATGGACGATTTTCGCGTTAACAAATATGTGAATTTGGTTTTTACCATTTTGGCCCTAAGTTGCGGTACACTGCTATAACTAAGCCAATAGTTACTCGAATCTGGAATGGCACTATCTCGTTCGATTCCTTGTTAAATTTCTAACAAAACTGCATTCACAGCTAAAATTGCGAATTTGATCCATTTCGTGAAAATGGACGATTTTCCCGTTATTAAAATGCCAACTTAAATTTGGTTTACCATTTTTCCTACTTAAGTTGCAGTATTATTGCCATAACTAAGCCAATAGTTACTCGAATCTGGAGTGGCATATCTCGTTCGATTCCTTGTTAAATTCCTAACAAAACTGCATTCACAGCTAAAATTGCGAATTTTGATCCATTTCTCGCAAAAATGGACGATTTTCCCGTTATTAAATATGGGATCTTGAATGGTTTACCATTTTCCCTAATTTAAATGGCAGTAATACGGCTATAACTTTAAGTCAATAGTTACTCGAATCTGGAATGGCATATCTCGTTCGATTCCTTGTTAAATTTCTAACAAAACTCCATTCACAGCTAAAATTGCGAATTTTGATCCATTTCTCGCAAAAATGGACGATTCCCCCGTTATTAAATATGTGATATTTGGTTTTCCCATTTTTTCCCTAATTTAAATGGCAGTATTATTGCTATAACTAAGCCAATAGTTACTCGGATGTGGAATGGCATATCTCGTTCGATTCCCTGATGCGATTCTAACAAAACTGCGTTCAGAGCTAAAATTGCGGATTCTGATCCATTTCTCGCAAGGAAAGGACGGTTTCCCCGTTATTAAGTATGTGAATGTGGTTTGGCCATTTTTCCTAATCTAACTAGCAGTGTTTTTCCTTTATAACCAAGCCAATGAGTTACTCGAATCGTAGAATGGCATATCTCGTTCGATTCTTAAGTAATTGGGGTGTAGAATTTCTAATAAATCTTTCATTCAGAGCTAAAGTTGCGAATTTTGATCCATTTCCTCGCAAAAATGGACGATAATCCCGTTATCAAACATGCCAACTTAAATTTTCCCCATTTTTTCAATTTGAGTTGCAGTATTATTGCCATAACCAAGCCCAAATAGTTACTGGATCTGGAATGGCATATCTCGTTCGATTCCTTGTTAAATTTCCAACAAAACTGCATTCACAGCTAAAATTGCGAGTTTTGATCCATTTCTCGCAAAAATGGACGTATTTTACCAGTTATTAAATATGCCAAATTTGCAAATTTTCCCATTTTTCCTAATTTAAATTGCAGTATTATATTGCTATAACTAAGCCAATAGTTACTCGAATCTGGAATGGCATATCTCGTTCGATTCCTTGTTAAATTTCTAACAAATCTGCATTCACAGCTAAAATTGCGAATTTTGATCCATTTCTCGCGAAAATGGACAATATTACCCGTTATCAAATATGCCAACCCCGATTGTTCCCATTTAATTTAAATTGCATATTACTATTAAAAAGCCAATAGTTACTCGAATCTGGAATGGCATATCTCGTTCGATTCCTTGTTAAATTTCTAACAAAACTGCATTCACAGCTAAAATTGCGAGTTTTGATCCATTTCTCGCGAAAATGGACAATATAACCGTTATCAAATATGCCAACTTAAATTTTCCAATTTTTTCTAATTTAAGTTGCAGTATTATTGCTATAACTAAGCCAATAGTTACTCGAATCTGGAATGGCATATCTCGTTCGATTCCTTGTTAAATTTCTAACAAAACTGCATTCACAGCTAAAATTGCAAATTTTGATCCATTTCTCGCGAAAATGGACAATATTCCCGTTATCAAATATGCCAACTTAAATTTTCCCATTTTTTCTAATTTAAGTTGCAGTATTATTGCTATAACTAAGCCAATAGTTACTCGAATCTGGAATGGCATATCTCGTTCGATTCCTTGGTAAATTTCTAACAAAACTGCATTCACAGCTAAAATTGCGAATTTTGATCCATTTCTCGCAAAAATGGATGATAATACCCGTTATCAAATATGCCAACTTAAATTTTCCCATTTTTCCTAATTTAAGTTGCAGTATTATTGCTATAACTAAGCCAATAGTTACTCGAATCTGGAATGGCATATCTCGTTCGATTCCTTGTTAAATTTCTAACAAAACTGCATTCACAGCTAAAATTGCGAATTTTGATCCATTTCTCGCAAAAATGGATGATATTACCCGTTATCAAATATGCCAACTTAAATTTTCCCATTTTTCCTAATTTAAGTTGCAGTATTATTGCTATAACTAAGCCAATAGTTACTCGAATCTGGAATGGCATATCTCGTTCGATTCCTTGTTAAATTTCTAACAAAACTGCATTCACAGCTAAAATTGCGAGTTTTGATCCATTTCTCGCAAAAATGGACGATATTACCCGTTATCAAATATGTAACTTAAATTTTCCCATTTTTCTAATTTAAGTTGCAGTATTATTGCTATAACTAAGCCAATAGTTACTCGAATCTGGAATGGCATATCTCGTTCGATTCCTTGTTAAATTTCTAACAAAACTGCATTCACAGCTAAAATTGCGAATTTTGATCCATTTCTCGCGAAAATGGACAATATTACCCGTTATCAAATATGCCAACTTAAATTTTCCCATTTTTCCTAATTTAAGTTGCATATTATTGCTATAACTAAGCCAATAGTTACTCGAATCTGGAATGGCATATCTCGTTCGATTCCTTGTTAAATTTCTAACAAAACTGCATTCACAGCTAAAATTGCGAGTTTTGATCCATTTCTCGCGAAAATGGACAATATTACCCGTTATCAAATATGCCACCCTAAATTTTCCCATTTTTTCTAATTTAAGTTGCAGTATTATTGCTATAACTAAGCCAATAGTTACTCGAATCTGGAATGGCATATCTCGTTCGATTCCTTGTTAAATTTCTAACAAAACTGCATTCACAGCTAAAGTTGCGAATTTTGATCCATTTCTCGCAAAAATGGACGATATTACCCGTTATCAAATATGCCAACTTAAATTTCCCATTTTTCCTAATTTAAGTTGCAGTATTATTGCTATAACTAAGCCAATAGTTACTCGAATCTGGAATGGCATATCTCGTTCGATTCCTTGTTAAATTTCTAACAAAACTGCATTCACAGCTAAAATTGCGAATTTTGATCCATTTCTCGCGAAAATGGACAATATTACCGTTATCAAAAATATGCCAACTTAAATTTTCCCATTTTCTAATTTAAGTTGCAGTATTATTGCTATAACTAAGCCAATAGTTACTCGAATCTGGAATGGCATATCTCGTTCGATTCCTTGTTAAATTTCTAACAAAACTGCATTCACAGCTAAAATTGCGAATTTTGATCCATTTCTCGCAAAAATGGACGATATTACCGTTATCAAATATGCCAACTTAAATTTTCCCATTTTTTCTAATTTAAGTTGCAGTATCATTGCTATAACTAAGCCAATAGTTACTCGAATCTGGAATGGCATATCTCGTTCGATTCCTTGTTAAATTTCTAACAAAACTGCATTCACAGCTAAAATTGCGATTTTTGATCCATTTCTCGAAAATGGACGATATTACCCGTTATCAAATATGCCAACTTAAATTTTCCCATTTTTCTCTAATTTAAGTTGCAGTATTATTGCTATAACTAAGCCAATAGTTACTCGAGTCTGGAATGGCATATCTCGTTCGATTCCTTGTTAAATTTCTAACAAAACTGCATTCACAGCTAAGATTGCGAATTTTGATCCATTTCTCGCAAAAATGGACGATATTACCGTTATCAAATGTGCCAACTTAAATTTTCCACCATTTTTTTTCTAATTTAAGTTGCAGTATTATAACTATAACTAAGCCAATAGTTACTCAGATCTGGAATGGCATATCTCGTTCGATTCCTTGTTAAATTTCTAACAAAGCTGCATTCACAGCTAAAATTGCGAATTTTGATCCATTTCTCGCAAAAATGGACGATATTCCCGTTATCAAGATATGCCAACTTAAATTTTCACATTTATTGCGAATTTAAGTTTGCAGTATTATTCCTATAACTAAGCCAATTGTTACTCGAATCTGGAATGGCATATCTCGTTCGATTCCTTGTTCCAAATCCGTTCTAACAAAACTGCATTCACAGCTAAAATTGCGAATTTTGATCCATTTCTCACAAAATGGACGATTTTCCAGTTATTAAATATGTGATATTTGGTTTAACCCATTTTCCTGAATTTAACTGGCGGTATTACGGCTATAACTTAAAGCCAAATAGTTACTCGAATCTGGAATGGCCCTACCTCGTTCAGGTTCCTTGGGAAATTTCTAACAAAACTGCATTCAGCTTAAAATTACGAGTTTTGATCCATTTCTCACAAAAATGGATCGATGTTGCAAATTGCGTTTTGATCCAGTTCTCATAAAAAGGATGATATTACCGTTACAAATATATTCCAACTTAAATTTTCCACACTTTTCTAATTTAAGTTGCAGGACCTTAATGCTATACCCAAGCCAATGGCTGCACGGATCTGGAAATGGACTATAACGTTCGGATTCCTTGTTAGAATTTCTAACAAAACTGCATTCACAGCTAAAAATTGCGAGAATTTTGATCCATTTCTCATAAAAATGGATGATGTTGCCGTTACCTGTCAAATATGCCAATTTTTCCCATTTTTTCTCTAATTTAAGTTTGTATCATTATAGCTTAAATCAAGCCAACTTAGTTATTTCAAGAATCTTGAATGTGCATATCTCGTTCGATTCCTTGTTAAATTTCTAACAAAACTGCATTCGCAGATTAAGGTATAAATTTTGACCATGCCTCGAAAAATGGTAAAATAATACCGTTATCAAAAAGTGTAAACTTGGGAATTTCCCATTTTCCCTAATTAAGTTGGGTATTATTGGATTATAACTAAGTCAATAGTTACTCGTCTCTGGAATGGCATATCTCGTTGAGTTCCTTGTTAAATTTCTAACAAAACTGTATTTACAGCTAAAATTGGTGAATTTGGGGTCCACATTTCTCGCAAAATGGATGATGTGACCGTTATCAAACATGCTTAACTTACATTTTCCCATTTCTTCCAATTTAAGTTGCAGGTAATATTGCTATAATCTATAGTTTAATAGTTGCTCGAATCTGGATTAGCATATATCGTTCTTTGATGTTACCTTCGCCCCGTTGGAATTTACAACAAAAAGGCGAATTCACAGCTAAAATTATGAACTTTGATCCAATTATTTTCTCGCTAAAAAAGGACAATATTCCGTGACCAAAATATGCCAACTTCCTCCGGTTCCCCATTTCATTTTTCCTAATTTAAGTGGCAGTACTATTGCGTATGAGCAAGCCAATAGTTACTCGAATCTGGAATGGCCTACCTTCGTTCCGATTCCTTGTTGTAAATTTCTAACAAAACTGCATCTCACAGCTAAATTACACGAATTTTTATCCATTCTCTCGGACAAAATGGACGATATTACCCGTTCTCAAATATACCAACTTTAAATTTTCCCATTTTTTCGAATTTAAGTTGCAGTAACCATTGCTATTAACTGGGCCAATAGTTAGGTTCGAGATCTTGAATGCTGGCATATGTGTCTTCGATTCCTTGTTAGAATTTTCTAACAAAACTGCATTCACAGCTAAAATTGCGAATTTTGATCCATTTCTCGCGAAAATGGACGATATTCCCGTTATCAAATATGCCAACCTTAAATTTTCCGATTCCCTCCCACTTCTGTTGCAGTATTGACCGCCATATAACTAAGCCAATAGTTACTCGAGATCTGGAATGGTAGGCTTTCTCGTTCGATTCCTTAAGAGCAAGCCTGTAACAAAATCTGCATTTCACAGCTAGGAACTTGCGAAGTTTTGATCCATTTCTCGCAAAAAATGGACGATATTACCATTATCAAATATGCGTGAACTTGGTTTTCCCATTTTTTCTTTTCTAATTTAAGTTGCGTTCATTAATTTTATAACTAAGCCAATAGTTACCTCGAATCTGGAATGTCTTATCCTCGTTTTCGATTCCTTGTTGGGGGGATTTCTAAACAAAACTGCATTCTACAACTAAAATTGCGATTTTTGATCCATTTCTCGAAATGGATGATATTGACCGAAAGCAAATATGCCAACCTAGCCCTTTCCCCATTTCTCTAATTTAAGTTGCATATGATGTGCTACAACTAAGGCAGATAGCCTACCTCGAATCTGAAGTGGCATCTACTATCGTTCGATTCGCTTGTTAAATTTCTATACAAAACTGCATTCACGGCTAAAATTGCGAATTTGGATCCATTTCGCAAACATGGATGATATTACCCGTTATCAAATATACCCCTTAGCTAAATTTTCCACAATTGAAGTTGCGGTATTAACCGCTATAACTAAGTATGTACTCCAGTCTTGGGTTGGCATATCTCGTTCGATTCGCTTGATTGGGATTCACAACAAATCATTCCTTTTTACATTCGTGCGAGATTTGGATCGATTATTCGCAAAAAATGGACGATTTTCCCCGTTATTATATATGTGATACTTGGTTTAACCATTTTCCTAATTTAACTGACACCTTTGTTGACTATAACTAAGCCAATGGTTTTTTTTTTTGAATCTGGGCAACTGCACTGCTCACTGGAGCTCTTGGTGAGATTTCATAACAAGGAAGCGTTCACCGGCTAATTTTCAGTTTTGATCCAGTTCTTGTGGACACACAGTATTACCGTTTTCAAATATGCCAACTTAAATTTTCCCATTTTTTCTCATTTAAGGAAGTTGCAGTGTTGTTGCTATAACTAAGCCAATGGTTTCTCGAGATCTGGAATGGCATATCGTTCGATTCCTTGTTAAATTTCTAACAAAAAAATTTTACGACTAGGTATTAGGGTTTGATCCATTTCTCACCCCCCCCCCCGTAATATTGCCAAGTTATCAAATATGCCACACTTAAATTTCCCCATTCCTTCTAATTTAAGTTGCAGTATCATTGCTTTATAACTAAGCCAATAGTTATTCAGATGTTCTTGAATGGCATATCTCGTTCGATTCCTTGTTAAATTTCTAACAAGGCCGCATTCACAGCCCGTGCAATTTTTGATATTTTCTCACTTTAGTGGACAATGCCCCTTGCATCAAGTAATATTGAGCAATACATTTCCTAATTTAAAGTTGCAGTATTATTACCTATAACTAAGCCAATAGTTACTCGAGATCTCAGATAGCATGTCCCGTTCGATTCACTTGTTAAATTTCTAACAAAACTGCATTCACAGCTAAGAATTGCGAATTTCGGTCCATTTCTTTCTGCCGAGGAATGGGACCCAATATAACCGTTATCCAAATAATGCCAGCTTAAGTTTTCCCATTTTCCACAATTTAGGGTTGCACTTTATTGCTATAACTAAGCCAATAGTTATTGAATCTGGAATGGTTATCTCGTTCGATTCCTTGGTAAAATTTCTAATGAAACTGCATTCACAGCTAACCTTGCGAAGATTTTTGGTGCATTTCTCCCCCCATGGACAATATAACTTGCAACTCAAATATGCCAATTTTCCCATTCAACTGCGTTTGGTTGCACGTGATACTGACACATTTATCTATAACCCCAAGTCAATGGTTATACGAATCTGCAAGATGGCACTGTATCTCGTTCGATTCCTTGTTAAATTTCTAACAAAACTGCATTCTCAGCTAAAAAATTGCGAAGATTTTTGGTTGGATTTCTCCCAAAAAAGGACAATATAACGGGTTATCAAATAACCCAGCTTAAATTTTCCTATTTTTCCTAATTTAAAGTTTACGTGATATTGCTATAACTAAGCCAATAGTTGCTCCAGTCTGGAATGGCATATCTCGTTCGCTTCCTTGTTAAATTTCTAACAAGGAAGCAAATTTCACAGCTTTAAGTACATTTTGATCTATTTTAAAAAAAAATGGACAATATAACCGTTTTATCAAATATGTTAACTTAAATTTTCCCATTTTTCCTAATTTGGTTGTTTATTATTGCTATAACTAAGTCAATGATTGCTCGAATCTGGAATGGCATGTCTCGTTCGATTCCTTGTTAAAAATTCTAACAAAACGCATTCACAGCTAAATTGCCCAATTTTGATGCATTTCTCGCGAAATGGACAATATTACCCGTTATCAAATAATAGCAAGATAAATTTTCCCCGTTTTTTTTTTTTCTAATTTAAGTTGCAGTGTGATTCCACTATGCTCCCCCTTTTCTCGAATCTTGAATTGGCATATCTCGTTCGATTCCTTGTTAAATTTCTAACAAAATGCATTCTGTGCTAAAATTGCGGGCTTTGATCCATTTCACGCAGTATGGACAATATAACCACCATCAAATATGCCAACTTAAATTTTCCCATTTTTCCTAATTTAAATGCAGTGTTGATGCGACCACACGCCATAACTAGCCCAATAGTTACTCGAATCACAAGATTAGCGCTATCTCGTTCGATTCCTTGTTAAATTTCTAACAAAAAGCAGTCGCAGGAACCCGTTTTTTGATCCCACTGCCCTCAAGGACGATTTTCCCGTTATTATATATGTGAAATTGCGGTTTGCCATTTTTTCTAATTTTCGCTAGCCGTATTTACGGCTATAACTAAACAGCCAATAGTTACTCTCAGTCTGGAATGGCCTGCACCTCGGTTCGCTTCGTTGGGGCAGGGCGAACAAGGCTACCTACGAGCTAAATTTCGTCTTACGATCCAATTCTCGCGAAAATGGATGGTTTTACCGTTTTAAATAATATGCCAACGAAATTTTCCGCATTTTCTGATTTAAAGTTGCAGTATTGTATTTGCTTATAATAAGCCAATAGTTTCTCGAGATCTCAGATGGCATATCCGTTCGATTCCTTGTTAAATTTTTTTTTTTTCTGAGCTGGAAATTTGGCCGTCAATTACAGATCATTTCTCACTTACGAAAACTGGACAATGTTATGGGCCACCCCATCAGAATAATACCAGCTTAAATTTTCCGCCATTTTTCTAATTTAGATTGCATTATCATTAACTATAACTAAGCCAATAGTTATTCAATTATCTTGAATTTAAACTCTATCTCAGTTTCGATTCAGTTTTAAATTTCTAACAAAAGCATTCACAGCTAAGGTTGCACGGGTACAGGTCCATTTCTCGCGAGTCTGGAATTTATTACCGTTATCAAATATGCCAAACTTAAGATTTTCCCATTTTTCCTAATTTAAGTTGCGGTATTGGTATTGCGGCAACTGAGGGCCATTAGATTCTCGAGTCTGGGATGGCCTGCCTCGTTCGATTCCTTGTTAAATTTCTGACAAAACTGCATTCACAGCTAAAATTGCGGGCCGTACCGGGTCCATTCCGCGAGAAAATGGACGATATAACCGTTATCAAATGTGCCAGTCAAATTTTGTCATTTTCTTACAATTTAAGGTTGCAGTATTGAATTTGCTCTAATCTAAGCCAACGGTTACACGGATCCGGAATGGTTCATATCTCGTTCGATTCCTAAACTGTTTAAATTTCAAACAAGGCTGCGTTCACAACTAAAGATTGCAGAATTTTCGATCCGCATTTCTCGCGAAAATGGACGATATGCCCGTTATCAAAATATGCCAACTTAAATTTACCCATTTCTTCCTAATTTAAGTTGCAGTATTATGGCTATAACTAAGCCAATAGTTACTCGAATCTGGAATGGCATATCTCATTCGATTCCTTGTTAAATTTCTAACAAAACTGCATTCACAGCTATAATTGCGAATTTTGATCCAGTATCTCGGAAAAATGAAAGGACGATTTGCCCCGTTAACAAATATGTGATATCTGCAACCCGTTTCCCATTATCCTAATTCTAAGTGGGAGTATTATGGCTATAACTAAGCCAATAGTTACTCGAATCTGGAATGGCCTATCTCGTTCGATTCCTCTGTTAAATTTCTAACAAGGCTACATTTACAGCTAAAATTGCGAATTTTGATCCATTTCTCGCGAAAATGGTCGATGGCTACCCGTTATCAAATATGCCAACTTAAATTTTCCCATTTTTCCTAATTTAAGTTGCAGTATCATTGCTATAACTAAGCCAATAGTTACTCGAATCTGGAATGGCCTACCTCGTTCGATTCCTTGTTAAATTTCTAACAAAACTGCATTCACAGCTAAAATTGCGAATTTTGATCCATTTCTCGCGAAAATGGTTGATATAACCCGTTGTCAAATATGCCAACTTAAATTTTCCCATTTTTCCTAATTTAAGTTGCAGTATTATTGCTATAACTAAGCCTATAGTTACTCGAATCTGAATGGCCCACTAACCTCATTCGGATTCCGCGTTGAATTTCTAACAACACTGCATTCACAGCTAAAATTGCGAATTTTGATCCATTTCTCGCAAAAATGGATGATTTTCCCGTTATCAAATATGCCAACTGATATTTGTTTTACCATTTTTCCTAATTTAAGTGGCAGTATTATTGCTATAACTAAGCCAATAGTTACTCGAATCTGGAATGGCCTACCTCGTTCGATTCCTTGTTAAATTTCTAACAAAACTGCATTCACAGCTAAAATTGCGAATTTTGATCCATTTCTCGAAAATGGACGATATTACCCGTTATCAAATATGCCAACTTAAATTTTCCCATTTTTCCTAATTTAAGGTGCAGTATTATGGCTATAACTAAGCCAATAGTTACTCGAATCTGGAATGGCCTACCTCGTTCGATTCCTTGTTAAATTTCTAACAAAACTGCATTCACAGCTAAAATTGCGAATTTTGATCCATTTCTCGCAAAAATGGACGATATTACCCGTTATCAAATATGCCAACTTAAATTTTCCCATTTTTCCTAATTTAAGTTGCAGTATTATTGCTATAACTAAGCCAATAGTTACTCGAATCTGGAATGGCATATCTCGTTCGATTCCTTGTTAAATTTCTAACAAAACTACATTCACAGCTAAAATTGCGAATTTTGATCCATTTCTCGCAAAAATTGACGATTTTCCCGTTATTAAATATGTGATATTTGGTTTAACCATTTTTTCCTAATTTAAGTGGCAGTATTACGGCTATAACTAAGCCAATAGTTACTCGAATCTGGAATGGCCTACCTCGTTCGATTCCTTGTTAAATTTCTAACAAAACTGCATTCACAGCTAAAATTGCGAATTTTGATCCATTTCTCGCAAAAATGGACGATATTACCGTTATCAAATATGCCAACTTAAATTTTCCCATTTTTCCTAATTTAAGTTGCAGTATTATTGCTATAACTAAGCCAATAGTTACTCGAATCTGGAATGGCATATCTCGTTCGATTCCTTGTTAAATTTCTAACAAAACTGCATTCACAGCTAAAATTGCGAATTTTGATCCATTTCTCGCAAAAATGGACGATTTTCCCGTTATCAAATATGCCAACTTAAATTTTCCCATTTTTTCTAATTTAAGTGGCAGTATTATGGCTATAACTAAGCCAATAGTTACTCGAATCTGGAATGGCCTACCTCGTTCGATTCCTTGTTAAATTTCTAACAAAACTGCATTCACAGCTAAAATTGCGAATTTTGATCCATTTCTCGCAAAAATGGACGATATTACCCGTTATCAAATATGCCAACTTAAATTTTCCCATTTTTTCTAATTTAAGTTGCAGTATTATTGCTATAACTAAGCCAATAGTTACTCGAATCTGGAATGGCATATCTCGTTCGATTCCTTGTTAAATTTCTAACAAAACTGCATTCACAGCTAAAATTGCGAATTTTGATCCATTTCTCGCAAAAATGGACGATTTTCCCGTTATTAAATATGTGATATTTGGTTTTACCATTTTTCCTAATTTAAGTGGCAGTATTACGGCTATAACTAAGCCAATAGTTACTCGAATCTGGAATGGCCTACCTCGTTCGATTCCTTGTTAAATTTCTAACAAAACTGCATTCACAGCTAAAATTGCGAATTTTGATCCATTTCTCGCAAAAATGGACGATTTTACCCGTTATTAAATATGCCAACTTAAATTTTCCCATTTTTTCTAATTTAAGTTGCAGTATTATTGCTATAACTAAGCCTAATAGTTACTCGAATCTGGAATGGCCTACCTCGTTCGATTCCTTGTTAAATTTCTAACAAAACTGCATTCACAGCTAAAATTGCGAATTTTGATCCATTTCTCGCAAAAATGGACGATATTACCCGTTATCAAATATGCCAACTTAAATTTTCCCATTTTTCCTAATTTAAGTTGCAGTATTATTGCTATAACTAAGCCTATAGTTACTCGAATCTGGAATGGCATACCTCGTTTGATTCCTTGTTAAATTTCTAACAAAACTGCATTCACAGCTAAAATTGCGAATTTTGATCCATTTCTCGCAAAAATGGACGATTTTTCCCGTTATTAAATATGTGATATTTGGTTTTCCCATTTTTCCTAATTTAAGTGGCAGTATTACGGCTATAACTAAGCCAATAGTTACTCGAATCTGGAATGGCCTACCTCGTTCGATTCCTTGTTAAATTTCTAACAAAACTGCATTCACAGCTAAAATTGCGAATTTTGATCCATTTCTCGCAAAAATGGACGATTTTCCCGTTATTAAATATGTGATATTTGGTTTTACCAATTTTTCCTAATTTAAGTGGCAGTATTATGGCTATAACTAAGCCAATAGTTACTCGAATCTGGAATGGCCTACCTCGTTCGATTCCTTGTTAAATTTCTAACAAAACTGCATTCACAGCTAAAATTGCGAATTTTGATCCATTTCTCCCAAAAATGGACGATATTACCGTTATCAAATATGCCAACTTAAATTTTCCCATTTTTCCTAATTTAAGTTGCAGTATTATTGCTATAACTAAGCCAATAGTTACTCGAATCTGGAATGGCATATCTCGTTCGATTCCTTGTTAAATTTCTAACAAAACTGCATTCACAGCTAAAATTGCGAATTTTGATCCATTTCTCGCAAAAAATGGACGATTTTCCCGTTATTAAATATGTGATATTTGGTTTTACCATTTTTCCTAATTTAAGTGGCAGTATTACGGCTATAACTAAGCCAATAGTTACTCGAATCTGGAATGGCCTACCTCGTTCGATTCCTTGTTAAATTTCTAACAAAACTGCATTCACAGCTAAAATTGCGAATTTTGATCCATTTCTCGCAAAAAATGGACGATATTACCCGTTATTAAATATGCCAACTTAAATTTTCCAATTTTTCCTAATTTAAGTTGCAGTATTATTGCTATAACTAAGCCAATAGTTACTCGAATCTGGAATGGCATATCTCGTTCGATTCCTTGTTAAATTTCTAACAAAACTGCATTCACAGCTAAAATTGCGAATTTTGATCCATTTCTCGAAAAATGGACGATTTTCCCGTTATTAAATATGCTTAAATTGTTTTACCATTTTTCCTAATTTAAGTTGCAGTATTACTGCTATAACTAAGCCAATAGTTACTCGAATCTGGAATGGCCTACCTCGTTCGATTCCTTGTTAAATTTCTAACAAAACTGCATTCACAGCTAAAATTGCGAATTTTGATCCATTTCTCGCAAAAATGGACGATTTTCCCGTTATTAAATATGTGATATTTGGTTTTACCATTTTTCCTAATTTAAGTGGCAGTATTACGGCTATAACTAAGCCAATAGTTACTCGAATCTGGAATGGCATACCTCGTTCGATTCCTTGTTAAATTTCTAACAAAACTGCATTCACAGCTAAAATTGCGAATTTTGATCCATTTCTCGCAAAAAATGGACGATTTTCCCGTTATCAAATATGCCAACTTAAATTTTCCCATTTTTTCCTAATTTAAGTTGCAGTATTATTGCTATAACTAAGCCTATAGTTACTCGAATCTGGAATGGCATATCTCGTTCGATTCCTTGTTAAATTTCTAACAAAACTGCATTCACAGCTAAAATTGCGAATTTTGATCCATTTCTCGCAAAAAATGGACGATTTTCCCGTTATTAAATATGTGATATTTGGTTTTACCATTTTTCCTAATTTAAGTGCAGTATTATGGCTATAACTAAGCCAATAGTTACTCGAATCTGGAATGGCCTACCTCGTTCGATTCCTTGTTAAATTTCTAACAAAACTGCATTCACAGCTAAAATTGCGAATTTTGATCCATTTCTCGCAAAAAATGGACGATTTTCCCGTTATTAAATATGTGATATTTGGTTTTACCATTTTTCCTAATTTAAGTGGCAGTATTATGGCTATAACTAAGCCAATAGTTACTCGAATCTGGAATGGCCTACCTCGTTCGATTCCTTGTTAAATTTCTAACAAAACTGCATTCACAGCTAAAATTGCGAATTTTGATCCATTTCTCGCGAAAAATGGACGATTTTACCCGTTATCAAATATGTCAACTTAAATTTTCCCATTTTTCCTAATTTAAGTTGCAGTATTATTGCTATAACTAAGCCAATAGTTACTCGAATCTGGAATGGCATATCTCGTTCGATTCCTTGTTAAATTTCTAACAAACTATTTTGCTTTCTAAAATACTTTTTCCTTATTAACTATGTCAAATAGTTACTTGAATCTAGAATGGCCTACCTCGTTCGATTCCTTGTTAAATTTCTAACAAAACTGCATTCACAGCTAAAATTGCGAATTTTGATCCATTTCTCGAAAAATGGACGATTTTCCCGTTATTAAATATGTGATATTGGTTTTACCATTTTTCCTAATTTAAGTGGCAGTATTAACTAAGCAATAGTTACGCGAATCTGGAATGGCCTACCTCGTTCGATTCCTTGTTCAATTTCTAACAAAACTGCATTTACAGCTAAAATTGCGAATTTTGATCCATTTCTCGCAAAAATGGACGATATTACCCGTTATTAAATATGTGATATTTGGTTTTCCATTTTTCCTAATTTAAGTTGCAGTATTATTGCTATAACTAAGCCTATAGTTACTCGAATCTGGAATGGCCTACCTCGTTCGATTCCTTGTTAAATTTCTAACAAAACTGCATTCACAGCTAAAATTGCGAATTTTGATCAATTGCTACCAAAAATGGACGATATAACCCGTTATCAAATATGCCAACTTAAATTTTCCCATTTTTCATAATTTAAGTTGCAGTATTATTGCTATAACTAAGCCTATAGTTACTCGAATCTGGAATGGCATATCTCGTTCGATTCCTTGTTAAATTTCTAACAAAACTGCATTCACAGCTAAAATTGCGAATTTTGATCCATTTCTCGCAAAAAATGGACGATTTTCCCGTTATTAAATATGTGATATTTGGGTTTACCATTTTTCCTAATTTAAGTGGCAGTATTACGGCTATAACTAAGACAATTGATACTCGAATCTGGAATGACCTACCTTGTTCGATTCCTTGTTAAATTTCTAACAAAACTGCATTCACAGCTAAAATTGCAAATTTAGATCCATTTCTCGCGAAAATGGATGATATTACCCGTTATCAAATATGACAACTTAAATTTTCCAATTTTTCCTAATTTAAGTTGCAGTATTATTGCTATAACTAAGCCTATAGTTACTCGAATCTGGAAATGGCATATCTCGTTCGATTTCTTGTTAAATTTCTAACCTTTTTTTCTACCTTTTTTCTAATAACTAAGCCAATAGTTACTTGAATCTAGAATGGCCTACCTCGTTCGATTCCCTGGTAAATTTATAACAAAACTGCATTCACAGCTAAAATTGCGAATTTTGATCCATTTCTCGAAAAATGGACGATTTTCCCGTTATTAAATATGTGATATTGGTTTTACCATTTTTCCTAATTTAAGTGGCAGTATTACGGCTATAACTAAGCCAATAGTTACTCGAATCTGGAATGGCCTACCTCATTCGATTCCTTGTTAAATTTCTAACAAAACTGCATTCACAGCTAAAATTGCGAATTTTGATCCATTTCTCGTGAAAGTGAACGATATTACCCGTTATGAAATATGCCAACTTAAATTTTCCAATTTTTCCTAATTTAAGTTGCAGTGTTATTGCTATAACTAAGCCTATAGTTACTCGAATCTG
>NW_024572042.1:0-6718 GCF_018153835.1 Drosophila eugracilis | reverse complement strand
TGTTGCCGTCCAAAACTTATGTTATCCCAATAATAAGATATTTAACATTATTCATATAAATATATAATAATTTATATATTGATATGACTTATATATACAATATTTATATGAAATAATAAGAAAATATATCTATATTTATATTATGTGGTAGGAAGTGGTTGCCGACCAGATATATTGACCAAAATTTATGTTATGTCAAAAATATTAAGAAATTATGTATAATACATATAAATATAATAAGTTATATTTGATATAACTTATAAATACAATACTTATATGGAAATAATACAAAAAATATATACATTATATGGAAAAAATAGAAAAATCCATAATATGATGAAACCTTAGTATGAAAAATGACGTTTTCACTGAAGGCGTGTCCAAAAACATATATAGGTAGGCAGTGGTTGCCGACCAGATATATTGACCAAAACTTATGTTATGTCAATAATAATAAGAAATTATGTATTATACATATAAATATGATAAGTTATATATTGATATAACTTATAAATACAATATTTATATGAAATAATAAGAAAATATATCTATATTATATGGAAAATATAGAAAAATCAATAATATGATGAAACCTTAGTATGAAAAATGACGTTTTAACTGAAGTCGTGTCCAAAAAACATATATAGGGTAGGCAGTGGTTGCCGACCAGATATATTGACCAAAACTTATGTTAAGTCAATAATAATAAGAAATTATGTATTATACATATAAATATAATAAGTTATATATTGATATAACTTATAAATACAATATTTATATGAAATAATAATAAAAAATATATATATTATATGGAAAAAATAGAAAAATCCATAATATGATGAAACCTTAGTATGAAAAATGACGTTTTCACTGAAGGCGTGTCCAAAAACATATATAGGTAGGCAGTGGTTTGCCGACCAGATATATTGACCAAAACTTATGTTAAGTCAATAATAATAAGAAATTATGTATTATACATATAAATATAATAAGTTATATATTGATATAACTTATAAATACAATATTTATATGAAATAATATAAAAAAATATATATATTATATGGAAAAAATAGAAAAATCCTTAATATGATGAAACCTTAGTATGAAAAATGACGTTTTCACTGAAGGCGTGTCAAAAACATATATAGGTAGGCAGTGGTTGCCGACCAGATATATTATCAAAACTTATGTTAAGTCAATACTTATAAGAAATTATGTATTATACATATAAATATAATAAGTTATATATTGATATAACTTATAAATACAATATTTATATGAAATAATATAAAAAAATATATATATTATATGGAAAAAATAGAAAAATCCATAATATGATGAAACCTTAGTATGAAAAATGACGTTTTCACTGAAGGCGTGTCCAAAAACATATATAGGTAGGCAGTGGTTGCCGACCAGATATATTGACCAAAACTTATGTTATGTCAATTATAATAAAGAATATGTATTATACATATAAATATAATAAGTTATATATTGATATAACTTATAAATACAATATTTATATGAAATAATATAAAAATATAATTATATTATATGGAAAAAATAGAAAAATCCATAATATGATGAAACCTTGGTATGAAAAATGACGTTTTTCACTGAAGGCGTGTCCAAAAACATATATAGGTAGGCAGTGGTTGCCGACCAGATATATTGACCAAAACTTATGTTATGTCAATAATAATAAGAAATTGAATATTATACATATAAATCTAATAAGTTATATTAATATGACTTATAGGTTCAATATGTATATGAGACACTATGAAAACTTTCTTTATAATATAAGAGATATATACATCTTGGGTGCCAAAAAAGAATGAAAAATACCCCATTTTCAGGACAGCGTGTCCAAAAACTACTATATGATGGTCAGTTGTTGGCCATCCAGTATTGATCAAAATTTACATTATATATATATAAATTTTGTCAATATTTATAAAAAGGAAATTTATAATAATAATATTATCCGTATAAATTTGTTACAATTTTCTCTTAGAATATTGAACTTGGCTACGCGGTTAATATTTATTGCCCTTAGATAATATCGTTGAAACAAAGGCCAAGGTGTTATATATTACTATATAACTACAATTCCGTTTCCAATTATTATCGTTAATTTTCAACAGAAAGGTGGTATATACTGTAACTTGATTGATATACTATATATTTACCTAACAATTGGATCATAGAATATCGTTTTCGGTATTATGTGGTTCAGCGAGATCAAAGGAATTGTAAAAATATATTTTTATATAAGCGTTCGGTTTTATATTATATATATTACTCGAAAGTTTATATGAAAAAGATAAATTTTAAATTTATCATCAAAATGCAAATGATTTAATTCAATATTTATATTGATTAAACAAAAATTAAACATGTGTGGATACAATAATATTGTATGTTGAAATAAAATGATATTTTAGAATGAAATTATGTATATGGTATTTATAAAATATATAATGGAAATATATATTATTGTATTGAAAACTATTTCAATCGATAATAAAACTGGAGAACAAAAAAACGAATACGATGGCTTTAATAAGTGGCCGTATTCGAATATAAGAAATAAATAAATTATTTCTACAAGAGAAATACAAATTTCTATTCAAAAATATGAAAATGAAATATGATTAAAAACATTATTCTGGTTGATCCTGCCAGTAGTTATATGCTTGTCTCAAAGATTAAGCCATGCATGTCTAAGTACACACGAATTAAAAGTGAAACCGCAAAAGGCTCATTATATCAGTTATGGTTCCTTAGATCGTTAACAGTTACTTGGATAACTGTGGTAATTCTAGAGCTAATACATGAATTAAACTAAACTTACATGAACCTGATCATATGTGCATGTGCATTGATTAAGCCAAGCATCTTAAACCACCGATCTCTAGTATCGAACTTGATTATTTAGTAGGTTAAGTAACATGTAACGCGTTTACGGTTGTTTCGCAAAAGTGACCGAACTGATTATTGTATAACATCCTTACCGTTAAAAAAAATTTGTATTATATTTATTTATAATTCAAATAAAAACAATTTGCCAAAATAAATAACAAAAAGAATTCATGAAATTCAAAAAATGATGGGTGTAGTGGCGGTCATCATTATATATATATCAACACAAATGAACATATAATGGCTTTTCCTTAATTATATGTATTTTATGGAGTGTGGATGGAGGAGGAGAAAGACTTTATTATAAGAGGCACAAAGTCAAAATGCAAATGCATTTTTAAATAATATTTATCATGTGTGTATATGGACCATAATATAACACGCGTTGCGAATATGTATTGTTCATCTCAGCTATGAGCATACGTTGGATTATGCAACAACCTAAAATATACAATGTTGTACCTGGTATTCTTCAGGTTAATGTTTTATATAAATCCCAATGTATATCGCTTAAAAAGTATTCATACCGTAAATTGCCCGTAAATCACTTGATATACATTGCTTATATAAAACTAAGACATTTCGCAACATTTATTTTAGGTATAAAAACATATTTATTGAAGGAATTGATATATGCCAGTAAAATGGTGTATTTTTAATTTCTTTCAATAAAAACATAAATGACAAAATTAAAAACCAAATATTAAAACTCTAAGCGGTGGATCACTCGGCTCATGGGTCGATGAAGAACGCAGCAAACTGTGCGTCATCGTGTGAACTGCAGGACACATGAACATCGACATTTTGAACGCATATCGCAGTCCATGCTGTTATAGTACTTTAATTAATTTTATAGTGCTGCTTGGACTACATATGGTTGAGGGTTGTAAGACTATGCTAATTAAGTTGTTTATAAAATTTGAAATCAGATTTTATAAGCGTATGGTATATTATTGGATACAAATAATTAAATTATTTTATTCATAATATTAAAAAATGTATGAAAAACATTATCTCGCATTTGTTATTTATTTGAATGTGAAAAACGAAGAGAAATATTTTCGATTTCAGTCAAATAATACTGAGAAATGTCTAGCATAAAAATTTATCTAGAATTGTCTCATATTAATGATATGAAAATTGAAAGCAAATGGAAATGTTATTGTTCTTCGTTGGTTCGTTTAAAATAGCATATAAAAATGGAAATATAATTGTAAACGAATTTATTAAAATGTTTTTATCATTATATATATAAAAGAATTAATTGCATTAAAAATGTTATATACAACCTCAACTCATATGGGACTACCCCCTGAATTTAAGCATATTAATTAGGGGAGGAAAAGAAACTAACAAGGATTTTCTTAGTAGCGGCGAGCGAAAAGAAATCAGTTCAGCACTAAGTCACTTTGTCTATATGGCAAATGTGAGATGCAGTGTATGGAGCGTCAATATTCTAGTATGAGAAATTAATGATTTAAGTCCTTTCTTAAATGAGGCCATTTACCCATAGAGGGTGCCAGGCCCGTATAACGTTAATGATTACTAGATGATGTTTCCAAAGAGTCGTGTTGCTTGATAGTGCAGCACTAAGTGGGTGGTAAACTCCATCTAAAACTAAATATAACCATGAGACCGATAGTAAACAAGTACCGTGAGGGAAAGTTGAAAAGAACTCTGAATAGAGAGTTAAATAGTACGTGAAACTGCTTAGAGGTTAAGCCCGATGAACCTGAATATCCGTTATGGAAAATTCATCATTATAATTGTAATATTTAAACAATATTATGATAATAGTGTGCATTTTTTCCATATAAGGACATTGTAATCTATTAGCATACAAAATTTATCATAAAATATAACTTATAGTTTATTCCAATTAAATTGCTTGCATTTTAACACAGAATAAATGTTATTAATTTGATAAAGTGCTGATAGATTTATATGAATACAGTGCGTTAATTTTTCGGAATTATATAATGGCATAATTATCATTGATTTTTGTGTTTATTATATGCACTTGTATGATTAACAATGCGAAAGATTCAGGATACCTTCGGGACCCGTCTTGAAACACGGACCAAGGAGTCTAACATATGTGCAAGTTATTGGGATATAAACCTAATAGCGTAATTAACTTGGCTTTATAATGGGATTAGTTTTTAACTATTTATAGTTAATTAACACAATCCCGGGGCGTTCTATATAGTTATGTATAATGATATTTATATCATATATGCCTCTAACTGGAACGTACCTTGAGCATATATGCTGTGACCCGAAAGATGGTGAACTATACTTGATCAGGTTGAAGTCAGGGGAAACCCTGATGGAAGACCGAAACAGTTCTGACGTGCAAATCGATTGTCAGAATTGAGTATAGGGGCGAAAGACCAATCGAACCATCTAGTAGCTGGTTCCTTCCGAAGTTTCCCTCAGGATAGCTGGTGCATTTTAATATTATATAAAATAATCTTATCTGGTAAAAAGCGAATGATTAGAGGCCTTAGGGTCGAAACGATCTTAACCTATTCTCAAACTTTAAATGGGTAAGAACCTTAACTTTCTTGATATGAAGTTTAAGGTTATGATATAATGTGCCCAGTGGGCCACTTTTGGTAAGCAGAACTGGCGCTGTGGGATGAACCAAACGTAATGTTACGGTGCCCAAATTAACAACTCATGCAGATACCATGAAAGGCGTTGGTTGCTTAAAACAGCAGGACGGTGATCATGGAAGTCGAAATCCGCTAAGGAGTGTGTAACAACTCACCTGCCGAAGCAACTAGCCCTTAAAATGGATGGCGCTTAAGTTGTATACCTATACATTACCGCTAAAGTAGATGATTTATATTACTTGTAATATAAATTTTGAAACTTTAGTGAGTAGGAAGGTACAATGGTATGCGTAGAAGTGTTTGGCGTAAGCCTGCATGGAGCTGCCATTGGTACAGATCTTGGTGGTAGTAGCAAATAATCGAATGAGACCTTGGAGGACTGAAGTGGAGAAGGGTTTCGTGTGAACAGTGGTTGATCACGAGTTAGTCGGTCCTAAGTTCAAGGCGAAAGCCGAAAATTTTCAAGTAAAAACTGAAATATACAAATAAAAGCTGGAAATAATATACTTGAATAATTTTGAACGAAAGGGAATACGGTTCCAATTCCGTAACCTGTTGAGTATCCGTTTGTTATTAAATATGGGCCTCGTGCTCATCCTGGCAACAGGAACGACCATAAAAGAAGCCGTCGAGAGATATCGGAAGAGTTTTCTTTTCTGTTTTATAGCCGTACTACCATGGAAGTCTTTCGCAGAGAGATATGGTAGATGGGCTAGGAAGAGCATGACATATACTGTTGTGTCGATATTTTCTCCTCGGACCTTGAAAATTTATGGTGGGGACACGCAAACTTCTCAACAGGCCGTACCAATATCCGCAGCTGGTCTCCAAGGTGAAGAGTTCTATAGAATAAAATAGTTAAGGAAAGTTGCAAAAGTAAATTGGGCAATTACATCACAAGGATTGGCTCTGGAAGATTGAGATAGTCGGGCTTGATTGGGAAATAATAACATGGTTTATGTGCTCGTTCTGGGTAAATAGAGTTTCTATCATTTATGGTAGTTACTTGTTCCCCGGATAGTTTAGTTACGTAGCCAATTGTGGAACTTTCTTGCTAAAATTTTTAAGAATACTAGTTGGGTTAAACCAATTAGTTCTTATTAATTATAACTGATTATCAATTAACAATCAATTCAGAACTGGCACGGACTTGGGGAATCTGACTGTCTAAT
>NW_024572041.1:0-588 GCF_018153835.1 Drosophila eugracilis | reverse complement strand
AATAATACTGGAGAAACAGTTTACATAAAAATTTATCTAGAATTGTCTGAGTATTAATGATATGAAAATTGAAAGCAAATGGGAAATGTTATTGTTCTTCGTTGGTCTGTTTAAAAAATACTAGCATATAAATGAAACAGACTTGTAAACTAACTTATTTAAATGTTTCCCAATATATATATAAAAAGAATTAATTGCATTAAAAAATGTTGGTATACAACCTCAACTCATATGGGACTACCCCCTGAATTTAAGCATATTACCTAGGGAGGAAAAGAAAAACCAACAAGGATTTCTTAGTAGCGGCGAAATGAAAAGAAATCAGTTCAGCAATTAAGTCACTTGTCTATATGGCAAATGTGAGATGCAGTGGCTGGAGCGTCAATATTCATATGAGAAATTGGGTATGCAGATTTGAAGTCTTTCTCTTAAATGAGGCCATTTCTAATTCATAGAGAGGGTGGTGCCAGGCCCATAACGCCACGATTACTCAGGATGATGTTCCAGCGAGAGTCGTGTGTTGCTTGATAAAGTGCAGCACTACTGGGTGCAGTGTAAAACCCACTCCAAAACCAAATATAACCATGA
>NW_024572040.1:0-48701 GCF_018153835.1 Drosophila eugracilis | reverse complement strand
TTCACATTTTGCAGAAGTCATGCTGATCGCTGTCAGCCAACGAAACGGGAGCCACGGCTCGGAACGGTACAATGTGCTGGCTCAGCGCGGGGCCCACGGGGTGGGACCCAATTTAGTGGGTGAACCATGCATGAGAGGAAAGTGTGGCATAAATAATAATAATATAATATTAATAAGGGGGAATAAAAATTATTTTAGCCTGCTCAGCCTAAGCTGGGAGTTGGTTGTTGTAACTTGTGTGCGTTCCTTATGTGCGGGCACGTGGGGCCTAGGGTTGGCACAGTTGGAGCGTTGATAAGTGGACTGTATAACTGGAGGAACAGAAAGCTGTGTGGGGTAAAAAAACAGTACGCGATTGGGGAAAAAAATATTGCGCCAGCGGCTGACATTGATCGGTGAATTTAGAAATTTTCCGAACAAATTCACACGATGCTGGCCAATAAAAATTGTGCTTAATTTTGGTCACCGCACATTTATTTCCACCTGTTCACAAAACGAGTCGGATGGAAAAATTTGCAGAATTTGGAAGACGAAGAAGAGTGAGAAAAATGTCACACTGCGTGCTAAGCTCGGACTTGGAGTTGACACGGAAGGAAAAAAAAAATCTTGCAGCAGTGGGAATGGAAATTGAATGATCGGACCACTGCTCGAGAAGAGCCGGCAGAGAGACGGAGACGGAAAAAGTGTACTTAACTTTTGGCTGAACACTGCCCGAACTGCTGGTAGAAAAATATCCAGAATGTCCAAAAAAAAAGATACCACTTTGTTGTAGAAGATGAAGTCGGGGGCATCGTGGGAGTAAGGCCGTCAGCTTTTATTCTGATGCATACATGAAACCGATCTCTAACTTGGCAACAGAAGAAAAAGCCGCTACCGCCAGAGCGGACGATCGCCGACTGCCGACCGCTGCAGTTGGACCCGAGAGAGAGAGTGGAAGATTTTGCAGAGAGGGGCGAGGTCGGATGCGCTCTTAAGCGTGGATGCGCTCTTCAGCGCGGATGCGCTCTTCAGCGTGGATGCGCTCTTCAGCGCGGATGCGCTCTTAAGCTCATATGAGGGGTGGCACAATGGCTCTCATCTAAACACCATGCAACAAAAGCAAATCTGGTCTGGGCCTTAACTGCTTTCTGTATTGAATGTAGCTATGTGAGCTGCTAATTCAGTAGTCTGCTGGCACTGGTCCTATGAGTGTCCTGAGAAAAACTTAATCTTACCTCCTGATTTCGGATCAAATTCAGAAGGTTTTCTGTACTTTCCTATTTTCACTAAGGCTTCTATACTGACTATTTGCTTCTTCGCTCACCGCACGATAAACAGGATCCAAGCGCCCTTCTCTTCGGGCTGCATTTTTTGCCCTGCTTCAAAGCCCGGACACGCTATTTTGTCGTTTCAAAACGACGGCGAGCAATGTATTGGCTTTGTTCACCATACGAACAACGGGGTCCAAGCGCCTTTCCCTTTGGCTCGCAGTATTTTGAACCTGCTCCATTGTCCTATGCTCGGTATTTTCTCTCCGCCTGGATTATGGTTCCAATCTTCAGTAAATTAAACACTCGATCTTCAGGTCCAAATCTAGACTGGCGATTGTATTTTCCAGCGGTGGCCAAGAAGCCGCCGCTGCCGAAAGAGTACATAAAATCTTATATACTATACATTGGACTTATACATGAAAATATAAAAATGTTTATTCTAGAATCTGTTGAAGTGGTTCTGCTTGTCTCATCTTTCCTGTAGGCGAGGGTCGGGGCATCCTGTTGCGATGTCAGCATTTGTAGCGGGGAAACGACTCGAGAGTGTCGTGGTTGGGTTTAATAGCAATGCTTTGGTTGCAACAGATGTGTGGGTACAAGTGGCCGCCCAGTCAGCGTACAATTTCCAGGGTAGCTCTGGGAGGTTTGGCCGGAGGCTCGTTGCCTACCGACTGGTCGGTAACTCCTCCCCTCCTGGATTGAAGTGACGGCCAAAACGAAGAGGTGGACGTCACGAAACTTGGTTCTGGTATGGGCGTGAAAATAATCCTCCTCCTTGTGTTGATCCATAAGAGCGATGCCAAGGCTCTAGCTATTATTGATAAATATACCGCTCCGAAATTAGTAGTTATGAATTTCTTCCAATAAATTTTCGAATTTGAAGCTTTGATTGATTGTAGATTAAGATTGTGTAAATTGATATCCTCAATGTGATCGGTAAAATTAATATTTTGGATAATTTGAATTGAGGCTTCGATTTTTTCCTCGAATTGTAATAGCTGCTTATCATAGGGAATTTGATTGATATACACCTCACAGTTTTTAAACGTTATTAGGGCAGAACCCTTTACAGGAATATTTTTTGTGCAGTTAGATACAATAGTAGAGTTCACTGTATTAAAAATTAAATTGTGTGCCGGTTCTACTTCCGTAATTATTTCTTGCATTCTGACGGTTTTAACTTTACAATTTGCAGTATTATTATTATTATAAAAGGTAGAAAAGTTTACAAAACTATAGTAGCTTAATGATATAGCGCTGGCTACTGTGGCCTTCGGCTATGTGATTTTTGGTGCTTAAGTCTTAAGGGATGATATAAATACATGTTGTGTCTTAACTTAATATTTAATCGTTATCTATTTATTCTGTACATTGTTTTTCTTAAGTTAGGCAACTAGTCTTATTAAATGTTTATATTTAGATTTTGTGGTATAATTGTGTTGATTTTAGGAATAGTAGTATTTTATTAATGTTTTCTGGGTTTAGGTCATTGAGGAGATGTAGAGGGTTGGAGTTCTGGAAGATAGTTTGCTTTGTTTGCAGGAGAGGTGGACATGTGTTTAGTATGTGGTGTAGGGAGAGGTTGCCTTGACAGAAAGGGCAAGGTGGTGTTGGAATTTGGTTCAGATAGTGTTGGTGGGTGAGGCTGGTGTGTCCTAGACGAAGTCGGGTAATTTTAGTTTGGTCGAGTCTATTCCAGTTTGGGTGGGTTTGTCTAAAATGGTCGCTAATATGGTGGCTATTGGTGTTGATGAATTGGTACCATTGGCTACAGTGTATTAAGTTTTGGCTTTGTCTTGCCTTGAGTTCAGATTTGAGTTGTCTTTTTATATCAGTAGGATGTATATTGGGTGTAAAGATTAGTGGGCTTTTGTTGGTCGACTTTGCTGCTTGATCTGCTAGTTCGTTTCCCGTAATGCCTGCATGGCCAGGAATCCAAATTAATTTTATTTTTGGGGCTAACTGTGTTAATAGTGATCTTATTTTATTTGGGTAAATATTATTATTGTTTGTATTTTTAATTGAGTCTATTGCTGCGAGGGAGTATGAGCAGATTACATATTTGTCTCTTTTGTTTTTTATAATTTTGATAGCTTCGAGAATGGCGATGATTTCGGCTGTTAAAACAGAGGAGTATGGTGGTAGGATTCCACAATTTAGGATGCTTGTTTCCGTTGTTATGGCGTATGTTATAATGTCGGTTATTTTTGATCCGTTAGTGAATATAAAGTTGTGTGATTTAAGGTTTGATTTGGTGTCTTCGTATATTTTCTGATATATTTCTTTGGGTGTGTTGCTTTTTTTATGTAGTCGTATGGATGTGTCTATAAGGTTGGGTAGGTCCCAGGGTGTCATGAGTTTGTTTAGTTTTTGTGGTTCGAAAGGTAGGTGAAATTGCTGGTAGAGATTCATTATACGGTCTATAATTGGTGGAGATTTCTTTTTTAAGTTTACTTTTGTTTTACGAATTTGTGAATTGGTGTGTCTTTGGAATAAATGAGGTTTTTATTTAGTTTGGCTGTTTGCAGATCTCGTTTTAATTCTATTGGAGGAATATTGGCTTCTTGTAGGAGGTTATTTGTTGGAGTAGAACGAAGGCTACGAGAGCTAGGCGAATAGCGGAGTTTAGGGGCGGTTTTAATTTGTTAAGTGTGGTTTTGGGTGCGTGTCCGTATAGGAACAGGCCGTAATCTAATAATAATATTAGCTTTTACCACGTTAATTAATGTGTATGTGCTGCAGTTAAACTTGAGACTGGATAGGCATTTTATTATATTTAGTTTTTTATGAAGTGCAGGTATAAGTTTATCAATGTGCGTGTTTCATTTATATTTGCTGTCTATATTTATTCCTAAGATTTTTAACGAGTTTACTGTGGGGATTTGCATGCTATTGAATGTAACGACACAAGTGCAGTTGTGCTTTTTGCAACTGTGGAGGTGTTGGCATTTTGATAAGGATAGGGATGCCCCGGAATATGAACCCCAGTTTTCTATGTCATTTAGAAGGTTGCCTAGGTTAAAGCTAATATTTTTCTTTTTATTAAAGTTAATTATGAGAAAATAGTCATCAGCGTATGCATTAAATTTGATAGTATAGTATAACGGAGATTGGGGATCCTTGAGGGATTCCATTGAATAATTCCGACACGAATTATTATTTTTCTGTTAAGCATAAAATTTCGGACGTAATTTATTATTTTCGGCCCTGTTTTCCATTCTTGAAGTTGGTCGATTATAGAATGCACACCCACTCGGTCGAAGGCTTTTGAAAAATCAAGAGTGACGAGTGAGCTGTGTTGGTGTGACTTCGATATGAGATAGTCTACGTAAAGTAGACTGACAGAAGTCGATTTGCCTTTTTTAAATCCAAATTGGTTTTTATTTAGCAGATTGTTGTAAGTTGCAAACCACCAAAGTCTTTTGGCTACGATCTTATCTAGTGTTTTTGCTAGGCAACAGTTGAGGGAGATGGGTCTGTAGGAGGTGGTTTGAGTTTTGTCACTGTTTGGTTTCAGGATAGGAATTATAAGGCTAGTTTTGAAGGCTTGTGGTATGTGAGTATCGAATATTTTGTTAAATAGAGCTGTTATTCTGTTTTTTGTAGTATTGGAGCTATTATTGATCATTTGGTAGGAGATTCTGTTGAGTCCTGGGGTAGATCCTTTGAGGGTTTGTAGTGCTGACGCTAGTTCGAGGTTTGAAATCTGTTTCTATGAGGGTGAGTAATCTACATTATTGTTCCTGTATTTGTTTTTTTTTTTTTTTTTTTTATATTCGCTCCTTACAAACCATCTTATAGATCTACTGTACATTTTTCTTTTCCCTGACTGGGCTGCAAGAGCTTGGACCGAAGTCGTGCGGTACGGCCGTGAAGCAATGCTTCGCACAACTCTGACGCCCTACTCCTCCCGCCCGTTACGTGCCCTCTCCAGGGCTCTCAACTCCATCATGGTCTTGGCCACATATACGGCTATGGCTTTCCACTTCGCCGGCGTCTGCAGCATTAGCGGCACCATGCTGCTGGGTGTGAAGGGCTCTTCCAGGATCTCCTCCATGGTTAGGCGATCCTCCACAAATCTCCTACATTCAAAGAGGACGTGGAGAGGGTCCTCTGTGACTCCACTGCCGCACGACGGGCAAAAGTCCTCGCTTTCGTGGCCAAAGCGCTTTAAGTAGCTTCGGAAGCACCCATGGCCGCTAAGGGCCTGCGTGAGGTAGAAGTCTACCTGGCCATGCTTCCTATCGGTCCACTTACCCACGTCCGGAATGAGCCGAAACGTCCAGCGTCCCTTGGAAGATTCCTCCCATCGCCGCTGCCAGTTTGTCAGACTTGTGGCTCTCACTTCCCTCCTCCTGACCGACACTGAAGAAAGGCTGTCCTGAGCCATGTTGGCCAGCTCCTTCCTTTCTCGGACCAGCTCTTTGATGGGTATCAGCCCTGCGATCACTAGGGCCGCGTCGTCCGATACCGTCCTAAAGGCGCTGGATGTCCGTAACGCGCAGAGGCGGTGGTCTGCCTCGACTCCCCGCGCGTAGGACCTTACTCCCATCGCCTCTGCCCACACTGGGGCGGCGTAGAGGATTTGGGAGCTCACTACGCTAGTGATGAGCTTTCTCCTTTCCTGCCTCGGGCCTCTGATGTTGAGGAGCATCCGCGATAGGGCTCTCGTCGTCTCGCTCGCCCTCCTGTGGGCGTACTCAAGGTGCTCCCGGAACGAGAGCCTTGTGTCCAGCCAGACCCCTAGGTATTTTATGGCTCTCCTCGAGGTAACGGCCACTCCTCCTACAAGTACGGTCGCAGTCTCGACCTTCTTCCGGCTCGAAATCAGCACTGCTTCCGTCTTATGTGGGGCGAGGAGAAGGCCGGCGCTAGACATCCAAGCCTCCACTTTCACCACCGCGGAGTTGGTTAGGGTTTCCACCCCACGAACTGTCTTCGCCACCACCACAAGGGCTATATCGTCGGCGAATCCTACGATGGTTGTACCCTCCCCCATAGGTAATCGGAGGACTCCATCGTACATGGTGTTCCACAAGAGCGGCCCCAGTACAGAGCCCTGGGGCACTCCCGCGGAGATCACTCGCTCCTTCTGCCCTTCCCGCGTATCGTACAGGAGTACTCTTTCGCTCAGGTAGCTGTCCACCATCTTTAGCAGATATGCCGGGATCCTCAGCTCCTTCAGGGCTTGGAGAGTCCGCGACCAGCTCGCCGTGTTGAAGGCGTTCTTCACGTCCAGGGTGGTAACCAGGCAGTATTGCTTGGCACCCCCATTCCATCTGGTGCCTTGGATGGCGCTTGCTGCCAGGTTCTTTACCCTCATAATGGCCTCCACCGTTGACTTCCCTTTCCGGAACCCGTACTGCTCGTCTGCCAGTCCACCTTCCCTGCTTATCGCCGCCTGGAGTCTTGTGGCCAGGATCTTCTCCAGTACCTTGCCTACCGTGTCTAGAAGGCAGATCGGTCGGTAAGATGCGGCCTCTCCTGGTGGCTTACCTGGCTTCATTAGCAGAAGGAGCCTCTGCTTCTTCCACACCTTCGGGAAGGATCCTTCATACAGGCACTGGTTGTAAATGGCTGCTACCTTTTCTGGTATTTGGGCCAGAGCCACTTTTAGCGCTCGATTTGGCACCGCGTCCGGACCGGGAGCTTTCTTAGAGGCTAGGTTCCGAGCGGCCACTAGCACCTCCTCTGCTGTGACGGCTTCCACCGGCTCGTCTTCCAAATCCTCAATAGCCGGGCGGATTCCCTCCGCTCTACTGCTTGGGAACAGGACGTCAATTATCGCCCTCAGTGCTACCGGGTCGGAGGGGGGTTGGCTCCCCGCCTTGACCTTTTTTGACACCATTCTGTACGCCTGTCCCCATGGGTCGTGATCCGCTTCATCGCATAGCTTGAGAAACAACTCTCGCTTGCTGACCCGAATGGCTGTTTTCAGCGCTTTCCTAGCTGCCTTGAACTCAAGGTGCCTTTGCTCCTGCGCGTCGGTGCCTCGAGCTCGCTGCAGGGATCGTCTAGACCTTAGGCACTCTTTGCGGAGAGACGAGATTTGGCTTGTCCACCACGGGGCCGGCTTGTGATGCCGAGCAAAGGTCGTGCGCTCCTTCATGCTTGCCTTGCAAGCCGCATCAAGGGCCGTAGCAAGCGCCTCCGCTGATTCGTTGGCTGTCTCGTGGAGATCAAGCTCCGCCGTTCGCATATGGGTTTCCAATTGTTGGACTACTAGCGTATCCTGCCGAAACGCCTTGCCGCAGGGGGGAATGCTCGAGATCGCCTGGCTGGTTCCCAGCGAGCACAGTATGGCCTCGTGGTCACTGGCCGTGAAGATGTCGGCGATTTCCCACGTTGATGTCCGTGCCAGACTACTGCTGACGAAGGTCAGGTCGATGATGGAACCGGCGCCTGCTCTGTTGTAGGTTTCCTGGTTGCCCTCGTTGAGAAGTGCGAGGTCCAGGGGTGCTAGGATCTCCAGCAAGGCTCTACCTCTAGCATTCGTGGTGGTACTCCCCCACTCCTGTGCCCACGCGTTAAAATCACCTGCTATTAGCACTGGGTGCTTGCCTCTGGCATCGACCGCAAGCTCCTCTAGAGCCTTGCAGTAAGCATCGAGTGAGAGGCTTGGGGCTAGGTAGCAGCTGTACACCCATGTACCTCCCCACTGGATTCTCACGAACCCTTCGCCTCTCCTTACTTGACATGGTCCTTCCGCGGAACTGTTGCAGATCCAGATGGCCGCCTTGCCCTGATTGTTGGTCGCCCACTCTTCGCCTGGCCCGACGCTGTACGGCTCGCTGAGAATAGCTATGTCAGCATTCACCTCGCCTACCGTGTGTCGCAGGAGATCCTGCGCCGCTCTACAGTGATTCAGGTTCAGCTGGATCACTTGCATCCTGTCTTATCTTTAACAGCACCAATGGAAAGCGGACACCGTCGACTTCCTGCTAGGTGTTTTGCCTCCTTCTCGCCTTTTGTTGCGCAAACGAAGCAGGTGCTCTCGTTGGGGCAATTGGCGATCTTATGCCCGCTTTTGCCACAGCGGATGCAGCATCCGCTCCTATCCGTGGGGCTTCGACACTGGCTCGCTATGTGGCCAACTTCCAGGCATCGGTAGCACCTCGGTTGACTCTGCCTCTCCCGAATCCGACACACTGTCCATCCGATCCTCACCCTGCCTTTGCTCGCAACTACAGTCGCAATTTTGCTGGGTAGACCGATGATAGCGGTCTGTGTGTCCCAGGTTTTTGCACGAAGACTCCTTAACCTGACCGCCTTCCCATCCACTTCGAACTGCTCGGTCAGTGCAAGCCGAATGTCCACCTCCGTCGCTAGCGGATCGAGGTCCCTGATCTCTAGGTACTTCATTTTGCTATCCTCAGACAGTGCCCGCACTTCGGCAGCCCCTTGTAGAACCTTTTCGAGGTTCTCCCTCATGGCGTCCGTGCTATCCGTACGGTTTTTTGCCAGCTCGAGCAGCAGGTTCCCAGTAGCGGTGCGGCGCACTTTGTGGACATTTTGACTGAATTCCTTCAGCTGGCCGTCCTGCCGTCTGGTGACCAAGGCAAGCACCTCGCTGTACTTCATTCCCTTGCCTTCCACGACTAGCGCGTCGGGTCGGGTGGACGTCCTTGGCTTCCTCCGTGAAGCTGTTTCCCATCCTGGTCCTGACGCTGCGGTCTGTGCGGCCATCCTCTGGCCCCCTACTCCCGCTGTCCTGGCGTCGGGGTGGCTTGAAGTCCGCTGGGTGGACCCTTCTCTTGCTCGGATTTTCGGGGCCTTTGCCGAGGCCGGTGGCGCGCCTCTTGGTGGTGGAGCCGCGCTGTCCTGGCTAAGCCGTCGCCACGGGTCGGTCTGGGCTGCCGCTTCCCTACGCCGGGTTGGGAGGGTTTGCGTACTCTGGTCTGTCTTCGCAATATCTGCCTGACCGCACCTCGTACAGACGACCTCCGCCGCTACCGCCGTTGTCCCTACATCGCTGGGGTTGGAGAGGATCCCGCTAAGGCCTTCCTGTAGCTCCTTCATCCTGCCGAACATCCTCTTCATTTTGAGATTGATGCTCCTCACTTGTTTCTCGTGCGTTTGCTGGATGATGTCCTCCAATATCGCCTCTAACTCCGCCAGCATGCTGGAGCAAGGCTGCCCTGTTGACGCTCTCGTCCTCTTGGCTGGAGTCGCTCTCAGGGGCTCTGATGGACTGGATTGTTCCCTCGTCCTTTTAGGGGTCTCCTTGTCTTCACCCGCGGGAACACCGCCTGTCGGCATCGCTGTGCTCCGCGTTGCCTGCATAATGGGTGACCGCAGGATCTTGGAGCTGCTCATGAACGCTGAGGATTGCTCCGCACTTTGTTGGCTTGTCGCTTTTGCTGCCGGGGCGGCCAAGCTAGCCACCGCCTCGTCGGTCGTGGGTTGAATGGTGTTTGGGGCCTCCAGAATCCGTGCCCCGACCGTGGGTTTCCCCACGGGTGGATTTCCACTTGAGTGGTTGCCACCTGGAGTAATTGCGTTGTTAACCATCATTTTTCCAGTTGTGCTTTTTATACCTACTGCCAGGTTAGCATTTTATACCTTCTGCCAGGTTGGGGTTCGCTGCCGGCCACTATGGCTCAGACGCAGACCCCGTAGCCGCCCATTATGGGACAGACGCTACGAGGATTTGTAGTGGGAAGAAGAAGAAGGGGGAGGGTGGGCGTGATCATCAGGGCTACGATGGGGGATATACCGCCCCTACTCGGTCGCCAGGGCCCCGTTTCCAGAGTGCACCGCCGCGGCGGAGGGGTTGGACTATGGTCGGGTCCATGACCTTGTGCACCGCTCCTACGATCTCGCCCGCCCTCATAAGAGCTCTATAGTAATTTCTCCTGGTGCCGCCCTCTGTGGGTGGCGTTTGCAGCGACGATACGGCGCCAAGTGGCGCCCTCTTCAGGTACCACCGGTTTGATCAGGGCTGGTCACACTGCCGGTCAGCTGCGATCAGCTGGCACTGCGATCCGCATCACTGACCAGCACAACCCAAATTGGGCGAATTTGCAACGCGGGAAAAGCGATGCCACCAAGAGAGAGGGAGAAAGCTTACCCTGCCCCCCCCTGTCCAGCGACGTCGGATTAGTGCTCCGGGGCCAGCAAGCCGGGAAAACGGAGCCTCGGGGAACCCTTCGTTCCTGCATCCCAGGTGAGCCACGTTATGTGCCTAGGGGTTCACCGACTTGTTTTTTTTACTCCCCGCGAGGCCGGGAAACAGCGAATTTGTGAGTTGAAAAATTAGTGGGAGATTTGTCGTTTAGTAGAATAAGGTGTACATTGTCAATAAATCTTTGAGTTATTTTTCCTCGTGTGTTTGTTGTTGGTGAGCCCCAGGAAGGATGCCAACGATTGAAATCCCCCATAATTAGTGAGGGTGCTTGTTGTGTGTTAAATGCGTTTTGGAGTGTTTGGATAGTAATGTTTTTGGTGGGAGATATGTATGTTGAAGATATGTTTAATTTTAGTTTAGATTGTATATTTATGGTTATTGTTTGTAGGTCGTCTGTGGTGTTAGGGGTAGTGTGTTGAATTGTGTAACGGTCCTGCTTCGGGGTGCCTGGGACGGTTCACCGGATACCAGCAGTTCGTTCCAACATTTAGTTTGATGTCAGGCGTGGTTGCTAGAAAAGAAGGTTCCACCCAGAGTAAGGACGCAGCAGGTTCGGTTAAGTTAGATTATATCTCAGTTGTTTATTTCATTTCTAGGGTTACAGAGTTATTTTACAAGGTTTCGGCGGGTCGTCGCCGGGCGGTCTGCGGAGGGAGAGCTTCCGAGGGAGGGTAGTCGGGTGTCCGATGCTCCGTAGGGTGCCGAGGGGGAGGCCGTTTGGGAACCGGGCCTGACCGTCTGGGCGATCCGCTAGCTAAAGAAAGAAGAGACAAAAATGGAAACGAAAGAATGGGTGACGGCCCGAGGGCCGGTTACGCGAGCGAGTGTGAATGTGATGAGGAAAAGATTATGGAATCGGTATGATAAAAGAATGACTAGAAACCCAGTGTGTCTCGGGTGAGAGATAACACGAGGCCCTTTGGGTCCGACGTGTGAGTGATGCAAAGCCCCGGTAGGGCTGTTGCTAGAGATGATGCGAGGCCCTTGGGGTCCGTCGCGTAAGAACGGCAGAGTCCCTGTGGGACTCTTGCGAGTGTTGCCGCGAGGCCCTTGAGGTCCGACGCGTAAGAGATGCAAAATCCCTGTGGGACTCTTGCGAGAGATGACGCGAGGCCCTGAAGGTCCGACGCGTAAGAGATGCAAAGTCCCTGTGGGACTCTTACGAGAGATGACGCGAGGCCCTAAAGGTCCGACGCGTAAGAGACGCAAAATCCCTGTGGGACTCCTGCGAGGGATGACGCGAGGCCCTGAAGGTCCGACGCGTAAGAGACGCAAAATCCCTGTGGGACTCCTGCGAGAGATGACGCGAGGCCCTGAAGGTCCGACGCGTAAGAGACGCAAAGCCGGGTAAGGCTGTTGCGACAGTGCCTGGCAGTGATCCCGTGGATCTGCTGCGGCAAGCATCGGCGAATGGCCGATGGCAGTGCTCCCTCGGTATGACCGAGGTCGAATTTATTAGGATTTAGCCTGAGGCTAAATCTGACCCAAAAAGTGACTAGTGCTGGTGAGGGTGCCCAACTGCGGGAGAGGGCTGATCTTACCTGGGTGAGATCCACCGCACAAGTGACTCTTCCCAGAAACTGGTCCTCCTTATATACCCGGTGGGTGCCGCCAGTGTGCCCGTTCCCGAAAATCCCTTTCTGTAGTGTGACCGTTCGGCCCGGTGGTGTGACCGATCGTGGTTCACTAAGGCGCGCCCGCGCATTCAAATTCAAATCTTATTTATTTAATAACTCAAACAGCGACTATTTCAGTGTCTTTTCTCTCCTTATAACTATGAACAAATTATCCTAAAAACTTCATTATTTGACTCTCCTTACAACTATAACAAATTATCCTAAGTACTTCATTATTTGACTCTCCTTACAACTATAACAAATTATCCTAAGTACTTCATTGTTTGGCTCCATGGCTATTTTTATATCTTTTTTATGCGCCCCGGGCGTCATACTACCCCCCCGTTTTTATGGGCGGCTGGCGTGTGGGGCCGGATCATGATGCGGCGGCCTCGCCCGAAGATGACCTGGAGGGTGACATCCCCATTGGGCACCAGGACGCTGCGGTGCTGTCCAGACCGCAACCCGGCCCAACGCCCGGATGTGGGCCTGGGTGGTTGGGAGTAGGTGGACTCCCGCCTGGATCTGCCATTCGACGCCGCTCATATCGTCCCCCACGTCGCTGCCCTCCAGTGGTGTCCTGTCGACGGCCTCCTCCGGCTGCCTTCGGTTCGCCTGCCGGACAGTGACTCTTCGGCCTCTGCCGAAGAGCACATTCCACGTTCGTGCCCTTCCGGCACCAGCAGGCTCTGTTGTTTGCCCCTGGGCTTCCTTCTCCATCTGTCCAGAATTTGTTCCACCGTTTCTGGCCGGAGGACGACCCCTGCTGGGATCCCCCCCCTAGTTATTTATTATTGTTTCTTCTTCGTGGAGCGAAGAAGAGGAGGGATAAGCGGTGGTTTCCCCCCCCGAACCTTCCGAGACGCAACACTGTAGTACGTCTCGGTCCGGGGAGTTGTCTCTTGTCTCCTCCTGACGGCGCCTCGTCGTCGGTCGTGCTTCTGCCCTGGTGTTCTTCTCTTGCCGGACTTCCCCCGGCCACCTTGCGCCGGACCCCTGGCCGTGTGGGTGCCGTCCGGATCCTTATCTCGGGTCCGGCGGCCCGTGCTGGTATTACTTTGGCCCTCTTGGCGGCCCGTTGCAGTTGGGCGCTATGCTCCCGGAACCGCTCTTTTGAGTGTTGGAATTTGTCCATGTTTCCTGAAATGATGAGAGCGGAAGTTTGGTTACTACGGTTATTGGGGTTCGATTCGCCCGGGTTAGTGTTACTGTGGTATTCTTTTAAATCCCCCAAGTATGCCCGTTTTTTAATTGTGCCCCCCTGCTTCCTTAACTCTGCTATTACCGGTGACGGAAAACCCCGTACCTCCCATGGCCCGTCGTCTTTTGGCGCTAACTTTGCGTTAAACTTATCTATCGCACTAGATAGGAAGTGTGTTCTGCACCACACTAATTGCCCTATTTTGGGCTTCCATACCCTTTTCCGTAGGTCATAGTGTCGTTTCTGATTTTCCGCGGCGTCTTCCATATTCCTGTAAGCTTCCGACCTGGTATTCTTCAGTCGTTCCCATCTTTCGGGAACCGATTCTAATACCAGACCGGAGCCTTTCGTAACTTTGTCGAACAGTGCTCCGGGCAACCGCAGCTCTTTTCCATAGAGTAATTGTGCCGGGCTATGCCCCGTTGACTCCGAAGTGCTGCTGTTATACGCGAGCATCAACTCCGGTAGGTTTTCGTCCCATCTGGTTTGTTCCCCTCCTGTCAATTCCGCTATCATGGTTTTCACTGTCCGGTTCGTGCGCTCGGTCGGGTTTTGCTGCGGTGTGTACGGCGCGGTGAATTGCTGTTTTATTCCCCAGTGTTCCATAGCTGTCTTGGTCTTCCTGCCGGTGAATTGTACTCCGTTGTCAGATATCAGGATCTTAGGGGCTCCAATCCTTGCTATCACCTTTTCCCGGAATACCTTCAGGAACGTGTCCGCCGTTGCTTGCCGTACCGCCGTTAATTCTACCCACTTTGAAAATTTATCTACGATTACTACCAAAATAGTATTCCCGTGTCGTGTCCTTGGTAGTGGGCCCACAAAATCCACACATAAGGTTTCCCATGGAGCCTCGGCGATCTTTGTCAGCATCTGTCCTGCTGGGTGTTGTTGCGACGTCTTGTACTGCTGACAGGTTTCGCATGTCTTCACAAAGGTTACGATGTCCTTCTTCATACCCGGCCAGAAATACTGCTTCGTGACCCTCCTGAGTGTTTTGAATATCCCTAGGTGGCCTGCCGCCTCCTGGCAGTGGTTCTCTCGTAATACCGCCTGTACCTCTTCTCCCGCGACGCACAGCTTCCAGGGGTTAAGGTCTCCCTTCTTGGAGCCCTGTTTGTACAATCTTCCGCCCTCGATCCTATATTCCTCGTCTCCCGGGTTCTCCTGGCATTCCTTGTATTTCTTTTCTAGCCAGCCCGGTCCTGTTCGTGCCATTTTTACCTCGACTGGTGGCGCGCGAGATAATGCGTCTGCTACGGCGTTCAGTTTTCCCTTGCGGTATCTTACTTCGAATTGAAACGGTTGCAAGCCTAATGCCCACCTTGCCACTCTGCCCGAAGGGCTTTCAATCGAATTCAGCCATCTGAGTGCTTGATGGTCGGTTATCACTACGAACCTGTACCCTTCCAAGTACATCTTGTATTTGTGGATACTCCAATATATAGCGAGACATTCTTTTTCGGTGGCACTGTAGTTCCGCTCCGCTTGGTTCAACCTCCTGCTCGCATATGCTATCACTCGTTCCCCTTCTGGGTTCTCCTGCGTCAGCACTGCCCCTATCCCGAAGTCGCTGGCGTCCGTTTGTAACACGAACTGCCTAGTGAAATCGGGACATGCTAACACTGGTGCCCGTGTTAAGCTGGTCTTTATTTGATCAAATGCTGCCTGATGTCGAGGTTGCCAGTCGAACTTTCTCCCTTTCTGTATTAGTTCTTGGAGTGGGTCTGCCTGTTCCGAGAACCCCGGTATGAATTTCCTGTACCATGACGCCATTCCCAAAAAGCTGTGGACTTCCTTGGTTGTGCCTGGCGTGGGTAGTTCCCTTATGGCTGCCACTTTATCCGGGTCTGTCTGTATTCCTTGATCGGTTACGATATGTCCCAGATACCTTAGCTCTTTTTGAAAGAAATGGCATTTTTCCGCGTTGATTTTTAGGTTCGCTTCTTGGAGCCGCCTAAACACCTCCTGTAGCTTCTCCAGGTGCTCCCGCTTATTCCTTCCAATTACCACGATGTCATCCAGATATGCGAATGCAAACGGCTCCATTTCTGGCCCTATGATGGTATCCAGGGCTCTTTGGAACGTTGCCGGTGCCGTGGTGAGACCAAATGGCATCACCTTCCATTGGAACAGCCCTCGTCCTGGTACCGTAAATGCAGTGTACTGCTTACTATCCTCGTCCATTGGTATTTGCCAATACCCTGCCTTCAGGTCGATTGTGCTAATGAACTTGGCCTCCCGGAGTTGGTTTAATATGAAATCCATCCTTGGTACCGGGTATGCGTCTTTCTCCGTTTTCTCGTTTAGTAACCTGTAGTCCACACACTTCTCCATTCGTTGTTTTTCTTTCGTACCAAGACTACCGGCGCGCTGTATGAGCTTCGTGAGGGTTCTATCAGCCCCTGGTCCAATAGTTCGTTTACCTGTTCGTTTATAATGGCTTGCTGTTTTGGGTTGCGCGGGTAATAACGTTGTTTCACTGGTCTTTCGTCCTTCATGTATATTGTGTGTGTTGCGATCGTACTGCATCCCTTCATCCTTTCAAACACCATCATTTGTTCCTCCAGGAATGTCTGGATCTCCTCCTCGGATGGCTCCGTTTTTATTCCTGCTTCCTCCCGCTGTTTCCGTTTTTGTTCCTCCTGAGGCTCTCTGATGGTTATTTCCTGATGGTCGCATCGTATTATCGTTCCTACTTTTGCCAAGAAGTCCATCCCCAGCAGCATTCCTCCTGTCACTTGGTCCAGGATCAAGAAACTTAGCTTGAATCGCTTGCTCCCGAACTGGACGAGCGTGGCGAAACTCCCCATTACCTTTTGTCTTGCTCCGTTTGCCAGGGTTATTTCCTCCCTTTCCTCGTTCCATCTACCCTGCTTCCTTAGGCTTCGATAACTTCCCTGGTCGATCACGCTTCTTGATGCCCCGGTGTCCACTATTCCCTTCGCCCTTTTCGTTCCGATCCTTACCTCTGCCGTTGCCTGGAATCCATCGTAGTTTATCCCTCCTCTTCCTGCCGGTCCTAGTGCTCGGTCCTGTACTGCCAGAGTCGCCTGCTCCAGCCTCCTGTTGACGTCCGGCCGGGCTCTACAACATTCGGTTGTCCTCCGCTCGTTTCTCCCGCACACCCAGCAGAATAACCTTGGAGGGTTGCCGCACGCCCTTGTGGCGTGTCCTGTTCCTCCACACCTCATGCAGATCTCCGGCCTTAGTCCGTGGCTCCTTGTCTCTGCCGGGTGATCCTGATTTTCCGCCGCCTCGATTTCCTCCACCTCCTCTGCTAGTGTTAGGAACTCTGTCAGTGATGCAAAACCTGATCTTCGTGCATAAAGCTTTATTTTGCTCCGACAGTTCTTGTATATCCTATCCAGTTTTTCTTTTTCTGAGTAACTGGTGAACCTCATCAGCTTCCTCAGCTCCATTGCATATGCCCGAGTGGGTTCCCCTTCTTTCTGCCGGAGTTGTCCGATTTTTAAATCCAGTTGCTCCTGGTACCTTGGGGGTAGGAAGTACTCTAGGAGTTCCCCTCTCAATTCTTCCCATGTTCTTACCCGACTTGGCGTCGTATTCCACCAGTCTTCTGCGGCGCCTTCCAAGATAAAAGGCATCGTTTGTACCAATTCATCCTTGTCTATGCCATATCCTGTGGCCCATTCTTCCATCTTGCCTAGGAACTCCAGTGGGTTGGATGTGCCCTGGTATCGTATTCCCCAACTTCTTACTCTGTCCAGAGATTCCACCTTCCTCCTGTCTCCCATGCTCTGAGTCTCCTCTTTCGTGGCTGTCCTTTTGCTGTCCGGCTCGACCTGGGCCCCTCCACCCGGTATTTCCATCTTCTTGTACTTGCTTGATACCTCCATTAATCTTGTCCTGATCTCCTCTGTGTGCTCCGTGCTCTTCGTGTATGTTGACAGTCTTTGTCTTAGCTCCCTTGATCCTCCGCTTGGGTCCACGCCGAATTCACTCGCGTATTCTACCAGCTCTGCTTTTGTAGCCTGGTATACCCAGCTCGACATTACTCTCTTAGTGTCCTTTTTCCTGCAACCACTTCAACCTGTTCGGGCGCCATGTAACGGTCCTGCTTCGGGGTGCCTGGGACGGTTCACCGGATACCAGCAGTTCGTTCCAACATTTAGTTTGATGTCAGGCGTGGTTGCTAGAAAAGAAGGTTCCACCCAGAGTAAGGACGCAGCTGGTTCGGTTAAGTTAGATTATATCTTAGTTGTTTATTTCATTTCTAGGGTTACAGAGTTATTTTACAAGGTTTCGGCGGGTCGTCGCCGGGCGGTCTGCGGGGCCAGGAGGGAGAGCTTCCGAGGGAGGGTAGTCGGGTGTCCGATGCTCCGTAGGGTGCCGAGGGGGAGGCCGTTTGGGAACAGGGCCTGACCGTCTGGGCGATCCGCTAGCTAAAGAAAGAAGAGACAAAAATGGAAACGAAAGAATGGGTGACGGCCCGAGGGCCGGTTACGCGAGCGAGTGTGAATGTGATGAGGAAAAGATTATGGAATCGGTATGATAAAAGAATGACTAGAAACCCAGTGGGTCTCGGGTGAGAGATGACACGAGGCCCTTTGGGTCCGACGTGTGAGTGATGCAAAGCCCCGGTAGGGCTGTTGCTAGAGATGATGCGAGGCCCTTGGGGTCCGTCGCGTAAGAACTGCAAAGTCCCTGTGGGACTCTTGCGAGAGATGCCGCGAGGCCCTTGAGGTCCGACGCGTAAGAGATGCAAAGTCCCTGTGGGACTCTTACGAGAGATGACGCGAGGCCGTTGAGGTCCGACGCGTAAGAGATGCAAAATCCCTGTGGGACTCTTGCGAGAGATGACGCGAGGCCCTGAAGGTCCGACGCGTAAGAGATGCAAAGTCCCTGTGGGACTCTTACGAGAGATGACGCGAGGCCCTGAAGGTCCGACGCGTAAGAGACGCAAAATCCCTGTGGGACTCCTGCGAGAGATGACGCGAGGCCCTGAAGGTCCGACGCGTAAGAGACGCAAAATCCCTGTGGGACTCCTGCGAGAGATGACGCGAGGCCCTGAAGGTCCGACGCGTAAGAGACGCAAAGCCGGGTAAGGCTGTTGCGACAGTGCCTGGCAGTGATCCCGTGGATCTGCTGCGGCAAGCATCGGCGAATGGCCGATGGCAGTGCTCCCTCGGTATGACCGAGGTCGAATTTATTAGATTTAGCCTGAGGCTAAATCTGACCCAAAAAAGTGACTAGTGCTGGTGAGGGTGCCCAACTGCGGGAGAGGGCTGATCTTACCTGGGTGAGATCCACCGCACAAGTGACTCTTCCCAGAAACTGGTCCTCCTTATATACCCGGTGGGTGCCGCCAGTGTGCCCGTTCCCGAAAATCCCCTTTCTGTAGTGTGACCGTTCGGCCCGGTGGTGTGACCGATCGTGGTTCACTAAGGCGCGCCCGCGCATTCAAATTCAAATCTTATTTATTTAATAACTCAACAGCGACTATTTCAGTGTCTTTTCTCTCCTTATAACTATGAACAAATTATCCTAAAAACTTCATTATTTGACTCTCCTTACAACTATAACAAATTATCCTAAGTACTTCATTATTTGACTCTCCTTACAACTATAACAAATTATCCTAAGTACTTCATTGTTTGGCTCCATGGCTATTTTTATATCTTATCCTCTTTTTTATGCGCCCCGGGCGTCATAATAGACTTATAAACTAAAAGTGCTACGCCGCCAAATCTGTTGGTTGCTATGTTTATTGATAGTTTGTAGTTTATTGGGATTGGTATATTGTTAGTGTATTGAATGTGGGTTTCTTGGAGGGAAATTATTTGCGGTGAATGTTTTTTGATGAGAATAAGGAGTTGGTTATAGTTACTTACATATCCTTTTAAATTCCATTGAATTATTATTAATGACATTTTAGTGAAGGTGAAAGTTTGTAACTTAACTTTATTAGTAGTATTAACGGTTTAAGTTTAAGTCTTACTTAGAGTTTAAAGTTCTATATGGATTCGCTGTCGCTGTTGTTAGTAAGTTGGGTTTTGTTTAGCGCTTTGGTCTTAGTCTTAGATGCTTTAATATTAGTGGTTAGGTTTTTAGACTTATCTTTATGGAAGATTTTTATTTTTAGTGAGTCTTCTGTGAGTTGTGACGAGTATGGTGTGGTTAGTTTTCTGGTATGTGTGATGCAGTCAATATCCATGTCTTCTAGTTTGTCGTAATCGTGGTGGTGATGGCGTTGAAGAGTTTGGCTTGATGGTAGAGTTGTTTTGACTAAACCGGTAGATGTCGTATTTAATGGAGAAGTTTGGGTTCCTGATGTGGGTGTGGTGTTCGATTTTTATACCCGTTACTCGTAGAGTAAAAGGGTATACTAGATTCGTTGAAAAGTATGTAACAGATAGAAGGAAGCTTTTGCGACCCTATAAAGTATATATATTCTTGATCAGAATCAATAGCGAAGTCGATTGAGCCATGTCCGTCTGTCCGTCCGTCCGTCCGTCCGTCCGTCCGTCCGTCCGTCCGTCCGTCCGTCCGTCCGTCCGTCCGTCCGTCCGTCCGTCCGTCCGTCCGTCCGTCCGTATGAACGCTGAGATCTTAGGAACTATAGCAGATACAAAGCTGAGATTAAGCATGAAGATTCTTGAGGTCCCGGGACAGCGCAAGTTTATTACAGCATCCTGCCACGCCCACTATAACGCCCAAAAATCGCAAAAAAACTAAAACTGCTGACATCTAAGGAACTATTGGAGCTAGAAAGTTGAAATTCAAAAAGTATAATCTTTAGATGCTAGCGCATCTTATAGTGGTTCTACTATGCAGCCACACCCACCCATACGCCCACAAGGCTCAAAAGACGGTTTTCGGATTTTCTAGAAAAGCTGATATCTCGGTAACTATAAGAGATAGAAAGTTCGGATCAAGCATGTATGTTTCTATGATGCTCCCAATGCGAATTGTTTTTTTCCGATCACGCCACGCCCACTCTAACGCCCACAAAACCCGAAAAACCGAAAATGCAAAAATTTCGAAAACTATAAAAGCTACACAATTTTGCTTAGAAACACGTATTTAGGAGATGCCTCTGCAACTTGCCACAAAGTTGCATCCGGCCACGCCCACTCTAACGCCCACAACTCGCGGAAAACTGTGGAGTCTATAATATTATTATGAATTCCTTCGTTTGACCTTGTGTAACTTATTTCTGTTAATATCTATCGATTTACAAGAGATTTTTCAAATCGGAACATTATTTCGCTATTTATGAAGAAATTAAGGTTATAAGGCTCCACATGGGCAGTGACGTCACTATAAGCATACTCAACATACTTCCTCTGACAATAGGTGGCGCCTTGTGAATTTCCACTAGCAAAATTAATATTTTAAAATTGTGTAAAACAGTAACGGGTATCTTATAGTCGCGACACTCGACTATAGCGTTTCCTCTTGTTTATGTTGTGTTTGTGTGTGTATTTATATTAGTATTCGGTGATTGATGGTTAGTTGTCATCGTTTGCAAGTGTTTTGGCATAGGTGTTCCTCAATTGAGATCCGTGTCGTTGGGCAGTTTTGTGATCAACTTTTGTGTGGTTTTTAATAGGCTGTCGGTCGGTTGGGCTGTGCTGATGGTCAAGTTCTGGGTTGTTTTTGCAGTTTAGGCATTTTTTTTCGTTTTTGCATGTTTCATTGTCGTTTGTGTGCTTTGTTTCTGAGCAATTAGTGCAGGTTTCGGAGCTTTTGCATATTGGTGCTGGGTGACCAAAGCGGAGGCATTTTCTGCATCGGAGAGGAAGTGGGATATACTCTTGTACACGCACTGTTTCGTACCCGATTCGCAATATTTCTGGGAGTTTGTGTGTTTCAAATCTTATAATGATCAATCCGGTTTCAACTAGAGTGGTGTTGCTGCTATCAGATATAGTGTTGAGGTTTTGTAGTTTCATTATTTTTTTTTACTTCGCTTACTTTTTGTGGTTTTAGTTCTTGTAAGATAGTGTCTTCGTCAATATATCTAAGGTCGTTACAATAAATAACTCCCTTAGAGAAGTTCAATGTTTTATGTTCACTTGTTGTCACTTCCATTTCTACGATTTTTGTAAGTTTAAGAAGCTTTCTGGCTTGCAATTCATTTTTAGTTTTTATTAACAATGTTCCATCTCCTATTTTTTTGCATCCGTCAACTTCTCCTCCACAGGCAAAGTCCACGGATTTTTTAATTATGAATGGTGATATTTTTTCAAACGAGTCGTTATCCTTTCTTTTAATTATTATAAATTTCGGGTCGCCTAATTGGGAATGATACGATTTTGATGAGATTTTGAAAATGTCTGGTGGGTCCGTCATGATAGCTAATGAAGGGCTTGAGCCCGTATTAGAGGTTATCGTGTGTTTGGTGTTGTTGGGTTTTTTATTTTCTCTTTGTGGTTGATATTTGTTTGTGCAAGATTTCGCTGATAACGTTTTTGGTTTGCGCGAAGCTAGGTTTAACACTGTTTTGGCACGACTTATCTCTCCGGAGGTAGAAGTTGTACTGAATTTGCAGTATTAAAAGTAAATATTCTATCAAGACATTCGGATTGGACATTATTTTTGGTTTCAATAGTGTTTTCGCAAATAAAGTACTTATGAACCTTATTACATCTGTTCGTATAATAATATATCTCTTTAGTGCTATGGTATGCCATATAGTTAGGCAGGATTAGGAATTTAAATCCATTTATTGGCAAGGGAATTATATATGTAGATTGGTATGTGTTTTGCTTAAAGGTAGGTATCTTAATTCTAAAATTGATCTTGCCTTCGCTCATAAAACTATCTAATTGTAGCAGGTCAATGATATGCTGGTCGGACATATTCCGGAATAATGGGTAATTTAATTCTTGTTTAATTACATTCAATTCTGGTTCTGATATAATAAAATTCGGTACAATGTTTAGTTTAGTTAGTAGCAGGCTTTCATCTATATTACTTAAATAATTAGACAGTACATCGATGTTCATGGTGATTCTTGATATGTATTGTAGCGTGTGCAAATGTTGGTGTTCCGAGTTTACAGATTTAAAAATGGTATTTTTATAGTTGTTTAGAAAACGATTCATTGTTTGCTGCTCTTTATTAATGTGATTCGTAATATTTTCGAATCTTGCCTTAACTTCACTATTAAATAACTCCCGATTATTTATATTTGTGGTTAGTTCCCTCTGATTTTCTCAAATGACCTTTAAGTTGTCATCGATTCTTCGTCCGTCTGCGTCGTCTAAATTACCTGTAACTATCTTAACGACTTTGCCTAGTCCGTTGATTAGTCCCCGTCTTTGCCTTCTTTTGGGCAACAACATCTCTACTCTTACTTTCAAGTCTTGGTCTGTGATGAATGCGAATCTGTAAGATCAATAGGAGTTGTTTTAATCCTGTTCTTAATTTTAGCTTTGTGTAACTTTTGTTTCCTAGTCGATATTAGTGTAATTCTGTTGTCTTTAAAAACTTTGTGTTGGGAAAAACGGGGCGTGAGTTTGTTTCTTCTGTTCTCCTTTCTAAATATTATATCGTTCCCCCTAACTGAGATTGGTGGTACTCTGTCTTTATTCAATTTTTCGATTCTAAGATTCAAATTTGTTTCCAATTGTTCCTTTATTTTTGGGTAAAGTGTATTTTGATACATTTACATATTTAGTTTCTGTAAGTAGTCATGTTCCGTGTTGTAAGTAATGTTTTTATTGAATATATGAGTTCTTCCCGAGAATAATTCAAAGGGTGTGTATTTAGTTGCCGAATGTATGGCATTATTGTATGTAGTTAGTGTTTCGAATAATATTTCTTCGTGATCAAAGTGGAGGTTATTAGTCTTTCTATTTTCAACAATAATTCTATATATTTCGGTGAGTAAGGAATGCAATCTTTCTACGGGTGAATTACTCGTAGATTGCTGGAATGATGTGACATGGGTAATGATGTTATATTGTTTATAGAAATCGATAAATATTTTCCCTGAGAACTCAGCACCCTGATCATATACTAGTTTTGCTGGAACACCAACAAAACAGAAATAATGTCTCAAAGATTTGACTACAGTTATACAACTTCTAGCTGGAATTGTATAAGCTGTAGCAAATTTCGAGAACTTATCGATCAGGGTGAGAATTGTCTGAGCATTTATCGTATAAATGTCCATGTGTACAATTTGTAACGGTACTTCAGGGATTTCGGTCTTTTGATACAAAGGTTTGGGTGGATATCTGTCAGAAGATATTTGCATCTGACCAATTTGTAATTACGAAAATATTTAACGTATGCTTCCCCTATTAATTTAAAAATTGTTTCGGGGGCGAGGATGACATGTACTCTGTTAGGGTTAAGAATTTCTCGTAAAACTTCAATAACTATGTTTAAATCAAAATCAGTTTTTGACACGATACGTCTGAGCTTGTTTTTACACAGAATGCAATTTTTTGTTTTCCCTTCAATTCCTATTTCGAAAATATATTGTGTTTTGAACTCGTTCAGTGCTCTATCGGACGTACTTATGGACACGGGTAATTCTTTTGATACAGGACTGGATATGCAGTTTGTTTGTATTTCGACTCGACTTAGAGCATCGGCCACCACGTTCTGGGAACCTTTCTTGTATACTACCTCATTGTCGTATTCTAAGAGCTGCAATTTCCACCTCACCAACTTTGAATTTGGTTCCTTAAAGTTCATTAACCATGTCAAGGGTCTGTGATCGGTTACTATTTGGAATTTTTGACCAAAGAGATAGGGTCGAAAATATTTGGTTTCCTAAATAATGGCTAACATTTCCTTCTTAACAGTTGAGTAATTAGCTTCCCGGTCGTTAAGTGTTCTGCTAGCGAACTACTGGTCTGTCAGAACCCAAAGTTCCTTGTGATGGGACCGCCCCTATTGCCACAATACTGGCATCTGTGGTCAGAATGAAAGGTTTTTTAAAATCTGGATATCTCAATAGCGGGTCGTTACAAAGTAGAGTCTTATAAGTTTCAAACGACTTTTTGTACTCCTCAGTGAGCAGTACCGGAGCTTTCCCTTTTAGCTGTTGTGTCATAGGTTTGGTTGTTTTCGCAAAATCCCGGATGAACTTTCTACGAGTATAGTAGCCCAGAAGTCCCAGGAAAGACTTGATTTCTTTCTTGGTGGTCGGGATTGGGAATGCCTTTATTGCTTTAATTTTATTCGGATTTGGCCTAATGCCGTTTTCAGTTTCTATATGTCCCAAATATTCTATTTCTTTGTGTAAAAATTCCGAATTCTGTTTGAATTTTTAAATTTGCCTGTTCAAGTCTATGGAATACGGAATTTAAATCTGAAAGGACGGTTAGAAAATTATAATGTCGTCTAAATATACCAAACAACAATTTCCGTTGAGATCGGCTATCACGTTATCCATTACCCTTTGGAAAGTTGCCGGGGCGTTTGTCAGACCGAACGGCATGCGAATAAATTCATAATGTCCCCCTAGTGCTGTCAACGCTGTCTTGGATGTGTCCCTAGGTTCCATTTCGATTTGATGGTAACCACTAGCCAGATCTAAGGCCGTGAAATATTTAGCTCTACCGATTCTGTCCAGGACGTCATTAATGTTGGGCATGGGATATCTGTCCTTTACTGTCTTTTCATTTAATTTCCTGAAATCCACAACCATTCTCCATTTCTTTATTTTTGACGCGTCCAGCTTTTTTGAAATCAAGAAAACTGGAGCGCTCCACGGTGAATGGCTGTGTTTAATTATGTTTTGGTCTAACAGTTTGTTTATCTGATTCTGAATCTCGGTAGACTCTGTGGGACTGAATCTGAACGGTCTACAAAATACAGCCTTGTCGTCCGTCGTCTTTATTTTGTGTTTAACCTGATTAGTAAATGAAAGTTTGTCTCCCTCATTAAATACTACCCCTGGAAACTTGTGACATAGTTGGGTTAATTGTTGCTTCTCTTCCTCGTTCAAATGGTCTGTCCTAATTGTCTTGAAGCCTGTTGTATGACCTACATTTTTAGATTTAGCATTATTTTTTGGTATAACATTTGTAAGAACATAATCGTCCTCCTTGAACCTGTTTACTTCCAATCTTGAATCTAAATAAAATTTTCTCGGTTTGGTAGAGAAATTATTAATCTCAACCGTGGCGAAATTATTGTATGCTGTATATATACCCGTAGTTATAAAGAAATCTTGCTCTACTTGGATGTGTTCACACAAAAATGACCCTTCCTCTACACTCACTGGGATCTTTATTAATGACTTTGACTCCTCTTCGATTTCATATATTGCCGAAGAATGATTTTGTGTAATAAGCAAAGGCATTTCCATCATAGGTGTAATAGAAGTCCGTCGCGGAATATTAATTACGGGCGGGAGTTGTGTTAGTATGTTCATTCCAATTAATCCATCAAAAAGTGGTTAAAATCAACAACAAACAATAGGAACGGGAATTTCCTTTGATCGTTAACCCTTTCAAAAATTGGTAATATAGCCATTTGTTGGATCGGGTGCTTTTGTAAGACAGTCTTGATAGAGATTGGTTCCTTGATAATTATTTTTTCTTCGTCTGTTATGAATTTAGGGTTTATGAAGCAGCCTTCAGCACCCGTGTCTATGAGGAATTTGAAGTTGATTTTGTGCTGAAAAGAAAGTTCTATGTACGGTAATTGAGCATCCAATCTAAATTTACTCAAGAATGCTTGGAGGCTTTTCTTTTTTCTTTTTTTTCTTCCTCCTCAATATTATGAGTTGTCTCGGAGTCGTCCGCCTTGCCCTTAGTCTCGATGTTAAACATTCTTTGTCCGCTAGTCTGGAATTTGTTATTGTTCGAATTTCTCTGAGCTGCGGCATTCGACGTACTGGGTATGTCATCGCCTGCCGTAATAGCCGAGAATCTTTGATTACGATAATTATTATCGTAATTCGATCGGTTATAGCTAGTCCTGTTAATCTTGTTGAAGCGATCATAGCTCCTGTTTTGGTTTTGGTTACTGCCCCTACCTGCATACTGATAATTGTCCCCCTTGGGTATTGATATTGATTTGAGCGAATACGGTCGATTTGTGTAGTCGACTGCCTGTTCTGAACCCAATTTGTCGCATTCTCCGTAAAGTATAAATTCCTTTCCTTGATCGCCATGTCGTAGGCTCCTTCTAATCCTGTCGGCTTAAAAGCTCGGACTATACCGCTTCCGCTTAAGTTTCCCCTAAGTCCTGCAAGGAATGTTGTTAGACAGGTTTGGGATACAACTCTCTGCCTAACTCTAATTGCCAACGGCTCGGTCTCCTCAGTTTCGATAATTCTGAACAACGCAAGATTGATTTTTGTAATTTGGTCATACGAATTCTGTAAGGATAGTCGTTTCTGTTTTAGATTATAAAGTTCGGTCATCAGGGTCCCTTCGTCCCTTCTGTCTTTACAATGTCTAACCAGTGCGTCCTTAATATCGTCCCAAATTAAGTTTGCTCCTGAGGCGATAACCGCCTCATTCGCCTTTCCTTCTATTTTTTGCCTAATGGCTCTCAGCAACATTTGACCATACGGAGTCTGATCGTACCCCTGATCATTAGAATTATTTCTTCAACGTTACTAATGAATTCGTTTAATGTAAAGAGGTCCCCAGAATATGTTGGTAAGAAGCGAATTACGTCCGGGATTCTTATAGATGCAAACAATTTGGCCGGGTTAACCACCGCCGCGGTAAGATGAGGCGGAGACGCACTGTTACTATTATCCATGGTAGCGGGTGAGGGTGTAATAATCGGTCTTAGGGAAAGAGAGTTTTCCTGAGGTATAGGTTCACTAGTGGTCTGTTTCCTACTAACGCCTCTCGTAGTGATCTTGCTAGCAGGGAGTAGGTTCTTGACTTTCGAAATGTTCGGCATCAAATTAATTTATTAATACCTTAGCGAAGTAGTGTGCTCTTAGTGTATTTGTCTTTGTTCCTTTTTTTTATGTGTACTGAATTTATGGTTTGTATTATACTTAAGTGTAATGAGTGTTGGTGCGTCTTGGTGTAGTGAGCCTCAGGTGTTGTATTCAATTACCTGCGAATGTGCAAAATATAATTTCTCTTCTTTTACTTTATTTTCTGAGGCTTCGAGTGTCAACTGAAACCATTTTCCAATTAAGTTCGCTTGAATTATTATGCTGAAAGCCCTTACAAAAAACACCATGGGATTGCAAGGACTGTTTTACTGTACACTCGTATTTATATAAAATTTTTGTTCTTATTATTTTTTCTTGTTCTCTTTTTTTTTGCCTTTATCTCGAGTTGTTCACATATGAAATAAATTTACAACATTTGCCATAAATGATGTAAATTACGTCATTTGATTGTAGAACTATTTCACTGAACACTCGTATTCCTATAAAATTTTTTGTTCTTATTATTTTCTTTTTCTTCTCTTTTTCTTAATCTTTTCCCACTTTGTATTTTGTAACGGCTGTGTTTCTTGATAATTATTTTTCATCTTTCTTTACTCTCACTTTTTATTTTTATACCCGTTACTCGTAGAGTAAAAGGGTATACTAGATTCGTTGAAAAGTATGTAACAGATAGAAGGAAGCTTTTTAGACCCTATAAAGTATATATATTCTTGATCAGGATCAATAGCGAAGTCGATTGAGCCATGTCCGTTCTGTCCGTCCGTCCGTCCGTCCGTATGAACGCTGAGATCTCAGGAACTATAGCAGATACAAATCTGAGATTAAGCATGAAGATTCTTGAGGTCCCGGGACAGCGCAAGTTTATTACAGCATCCTGCCACGCCCACTCTAACGCCCACAAATCGCAAAAACTAAAATTGCTAAAATCTCAGGAACTATTGTAGATAGAAAGTTGAAATTCAGAAAGTATAATCTTTAGATGACAGCGCATCTTATAGTGCTACTACTATCCGGCCACACCCACCCATACGCCCACAAGGCTCAAAAGACGGTTTTCGGATTTTCTAGAAAAGCTGATATCCCGGTAACTATAAGAGATAGAAAGTTCGGATCAAGCATGTATGTTTCTATGATGCTCCCAATGCGAATTGTTTTTTTCCAATCACGAAACGCCCACTCTAACGCCCACAAAACCCGAAAAACCAAAAATGCAAAAATCTCGAAAACTATAAAAGCTACACAATTTTGCTTAGGACCACGTATTTAGGAGATGCCTCTGCAACTTGCCACGAAGTTGCATCCGGCCACGCCCACTCTAACGCCCACAAACCGCGGAAAACTGTGGAGTCTATAATATTATTATGAATGCCTTCGTTTGACCTTGTGTAACTTATTTCTGTTAATATCTATCGATTTACAAAAGATTTTTCAAATCGGAACATTATTTCGCTATTTATGAAGAAATTAAGGTTATAAGGCTCCACATGGGCAGTGACATCACTATAAGCATACTCAACATACTTCCTCTGACAATAGGTGGCGCCTTGTGAATTTCCACTAGCAAAATTAATATTTTAAAATTGTGTAAAACAGTAACGGGTATCTTATAGTCGCGGCACTCGACTATAGCGTTTCCTCTTGTTATGGTTACATTTTGGCACAAGAATACTTCACCTGACTTTTTGTGTGTTCCTCTTACAAAGTAATTATGATAAAGCGATCCATTTTACGGTTCGTATAGTCGGCTGCGCCAGTTATTGTTCCAATATTCAGTAAATTAAACACTCGATCTTCAGGTCCAAATCTAGACTGGCGATTGTATTTTTCAGCGGTGGCCAAGAAGCCGCCGCTGCCGAAAGAGTACATAAAATCTTATATACTATACATAGGACTTATACATGAAAATATAAAAATGTTTATTCTAGAATCCGCCGAAGTGGTTCTGCTTGTCTCATCTTTCCTGTAGGCGAGGGTCGGGGCATCCTGTTGCGATGTCAGCATTTGTCGCGGGCCAACGACTCGACTCAAGTGGCCGCCCAGTCAGCGTACCATTTCCAGGGTAGCTCTGGGAGGTTTGGCCGGAAGCTCGTTGCCTACCGACTGGTCGGTAACTCCTGCGCTGAGAATGTGTATTTTCTATCCTCTCCATTTTGGCATACTGCTCATTTCCCCTATTAATCCTATTTCTTAATATCTGTTGCCTAGCCCGTTGAGACGCAGTGGGTCTACGCAAACGAGGCATTTTTTTAAACAAATATTGTCGAAATTCAAATGTTATTGAAATAATATTTTTTAAAGAAAACGGGGTTTTTTATTAAAAATAAAAAAATTGTAAGTATTATATTGTAAATTAGTATTAGTGGAATATATAAAATAATACTAATAATAAAAATAATATAAAACGGGCAAGTCAAGTTTAATAATTTAAAATATTAAAGCAAATAAGTTAAGGGAAAGTCATTAAAAAGACTTAATCTAATAATCTAATAATATCTACTTTAAAATGGTACTTAGAATGGAGAGCAGCAACCAGAATCAGCAATGAAGTCGGCAGAGGCAGCAACACCGCACAAATTTATTTACAAAAAAAAGATACTTTAATCAAAGGCAAAAAAGGAAATCAAAATTGAAAAGCACAATTATTTAAAATTTATCATTAACACGAAATATTAAATATTTGGCAATTCACTTTTTAAATTCGACTTTTATTTTTGAGAGTTAGTCAAAGGCTGACTGTAGTGGACAATTTAACATCACTGCTAAGTTTTTACCGCAGGAATTTACTCTGTTCTTATTAAGTGCGAGTAGCGCTTTCTGGCTTTTCTCATCACTGAATATCTTACTTTAGCATTGCGTGGCATTTTTGAAAAAAGTATTAGAGAAAAATATTTAAGATCGAAGATACTTTCCATTTCCATTTCAGTTCTTTTTTATTTAAAGAAATAAATAGTACTTATTTCGAAAATACATAAAGAAAAAATAATAATAAATAAATAAAAAAAATAATAATTAAATAAATCATGAAGTAAATGCGCGCTCTTTCAAATATGTCAGACCTATTCGTTACTTTTCTAACTTAAGCGCCAGTATTGAGCAACATGCTTATTAAATTTAAGTTCATTTTTCATAAGGGGTCAAAAATTGAATGAATTCATATTATTCAATGAATAATGCAGGGCTTGCATTTACTACTTCGTAGCAGCGAGATTCTTTGTGTTGTTCTTGTTTAATAACAAATAAGTAATACAATTAAGTATTAACCAGACAACCATCAATGAATAAAAAATAACGCACAATTAGATTTTAGTATACCACACGCTCTCGATGCCTGAAAGGAAGTGAACAAGAATATCGATAGATCAAGAGAACAACGAACACATTTTGGTGTGCGTAATTATTAATGTGACTTTTGCATATTTGAAGATACAAATTTCAACACGCCGCCTCAAAAGATACATTGATTATCACTTCGATTCTTGACATGAGTTTGTGCTTTAATTTTTATTTATATCTTCATTTTTTTTTTATTTATTCTTATTCTGGGGGTTCTTTAATTCTTCTTAGATCTAGCATTTGCTACTGGAGTTGGGAAAACCCAGTAAAACCCAATTAGATCAAAAATCAAATTAACATATGGTTTTACATAAATGAAATTAAACAGTTCATAAACTTAATTCAATTAATTAAGATTATTAGTATATATAAAATTGGAAATTAATGACAAGAAATTCATGAGATCCACTTAAAAAAAATAATCAAGTATATGAATTCGATTCAATTACTTAAGGCTTAGTAGGTATGAGAAATTGGAATTAATAACATAAAAAAAATAAAGAGATCCATTTCACATATGGCTTCTAAAGGCGATGAATTTTCAGCAATCGTTCCCATAGTTCGTAGTTTATTTATTCTGGCTTCGTCACTATATCAGCCAGTTGCAGATCTGTGGGAATATACTTTACACAATTTAGTTTCTTTTCAATTTGCTCTCTTGTAAAATGATATTTAATGTCTATGTGCTTAGTTCTCTTATGGCAAGTAGGGTTATTTGCAATACTTATACAACCTTGATTGTCTTCAAAAATCTCTATAGGACCATTTAATTTTAGATTAATCTCATTTATTAGTGATTTAAGCCAAAGAGCTTCTCTTACACCTTCAAATAAGGCCATGTATTCAGCTTCAGTAGATGAAACAGCAACTGACTTTTGCTTCATGGTACTCCAGGAAATTAAATAACTTTCAAACATTTTAAATAAATACCCTGTGGTACTTCTTCTATCAGTTTCATTCCCAGCCCAATCTGAATCTACATATCCTGTAAGAATATTATTAAAATTAGTTTCTTTCTTGAATCTAAGCTTGAGATTAACAGTTCCCTTCAGATATCTAAGAACTCTTTTAAGGTTTTGCCATAGTTCCTTATTGTTGTTGTTTGTATATCTGATAAGAATGCTTATTGAAGTACTTAAGTAAGGTCGTGTACAAATTAATTTAATACCGACCTTTATTATATTCTTTCACTCAAGCCCGTTGGGGCCAGGATCCATTAATAAGAGATTGGTTAATTGTTTTTATTTATTTATTTCACCTAAACCTGTTAAGGTAAAGGATCATATAAACGGAGTGGTATAAATGTTATAATTATTTATTACGCAGCTATGGCTGCGGAGTATGATTTAAAACTAATCCCCTAAACCTGTTAAGGTAAGGGATAGTTATGATTGGTTTTTACATTATTAATTTATAACACATTTATTTCCCCTAAACCTGTTAAGGTCAAGGATAGCATAAATGGTTTAATAATGATTATTCATTACACAGCTATGGCTGCGGAGTACGATCTTAGACTAAACTAAATATCCGATCCGGTCGCAGCTAGAAGTCTTCGTCTGGTTGCAGCGCTGTCGCCAAGGTGCCGGATCAGCATTTTTTGTCCAGGTGCTGACGATCACTCGCTGCGCAAGCGTTCTGGCCGGGAACTGTGGGATTGTCTCCAGACTGCAGAGTTGACGATTTCTACAAGGTGCATCACATAGTTCTTCCGATTGCAGAGCCGTATAGTCCAACTTGCTTGGGAGGGGAGTACTAACTGAATTACAATGTTCCATATTAAATTTTCTCAATACATTCTGAATATATGACGACTGACTAAGACAAATCTCTCCATCGGTTCTGTCAATTTTTATGCCAATAAAGTGTCTAATTTCCCGTAAATCGGTCATTTGAAACTTATCATAAAGGTAAGATTTAAATTTTGACATTGTATCTGATTTGTTTGTTGCAATTACTATATCATCCACATATAGCAGGATATATATATTTCTCGAAATATCTCCCTTATCCAGAATATAAATACACCGATCAACTGCTAAGTTTTGAAATCCAACACTTTCAAAAACTTCGAACCAACATCTAGCAGCTTGCTTAAGGCCATATATAGCTTTATTAAGCTTACATACTTTGTTCTCATAAGACTGATTCAGGCCTTTTGGAACATTCATGTAGATTTCATCTTTTAGAGTTCCATTTAAAAACGCAGTTTTTACATCCATATGATGAACAATTAAATCATGTTGATTTGAAAGGGCCAACAAAAATCTAAAACTGGATATTCGTGCAACTGGTGCAAATGTCTCATCGTAATCAGTCATATATTCTTGAATGAAACCCCGCGCTACAAGTCTTGCTTTGTACTTTACTAAGTTCCCAAATTCATCTTGTTTAATACTAAATACCCATTTGCAATCAACTATGTTCTTATTATCTGGCTTATGCACTAAGGTCCAGGTATTATTTTGAAAATGAGACTTAAGTTCGTCTTGTATAGCATTCTCCCAGAAAGATCTGTCCTCACGAGACTTAATCTCATCAAAGGTACTAGGAATATCATTTAAGCATATTTGAGTATTCACTAGACATCTTTCTAAAAATCGATATGATAATTTGGGTTTACTTTTAATTCTTTCACTACGTCTGATTTCTTCTTCCTCTTTATTTTCTTTTAATTTATCACCAGTTTCAACGACTGGATCGGCATTCTCAAGATATGTGGAATTTTCATTGAGTTGTTCATTTAACTCAGAATCGACAGATTCATTATTTTCCACTAAAGGAAAATCCAACTCTTTATTTTCTTTAGTTAAAGATTCATTATTTTGTTCAACAGTATTACTTTGAACATCCGAATCTTTTCCATGTAAAACTCTTGGTTTTAGCATGTTTATTTCATCCACCACAACATCTCTTGCTGTCATAAATTTCCTCGATTCCTCATTCCACAGTTTATAACCATTTGGTTCATATCCAACAAGTATAGCTTTAATTGACTTTTTGTTAAACTTTCTTTTTTGTACTTTATTCAATGCATATACCGTCGAACCAAAAATCTTCAGATATCTTTTTGTTATGCCACATCTCAAATGGTGTTTTTTTGATCTTTTGCAATGCTCTACTTGGGGACCTGTTAATTAAATAAGTTGCTGTTAAAACAGCCTCACCCCAAAAATGTTTATTGAGTTTAGCACCATTGATCATAGATCGAGCCTTTTCGGCGATTGTTCGGATTATCCGTTCTGATACACCATTTAACTCTGGAGTATGAGGAACCGTTAAATGATAGCTGATGCCTTTTTCGATACAGAAATCACGCATTTCATTAGACAGATATTCCCTTCCATTAACGATATACAAATTCACAATTTTTAAATTAAAGTGAGCCTCGCTCTTCGCTACAAAGTCCTTAAAACAGAAATACACATCCGACTTATAAGTTATTAAATAGGTTACACAGTAATGTGTATACTGATCAATAAAGACTACATAGTAGTTTTTATTATCAATGGTGGAGGGTGTTATTGGGCCACAAACATCGGAATGGACAACAAACAAAGGTCGTGTAATATTTTCCTTATTTTTAAATTTTTAAATTTTAATCTAGATTGCTTGCCATTTATAAAAGCCTCGCATAATTCATGGTTTAAATCAATATTGCTTAAAATATTAGTATCTTCAAAAATACTATTTCGCTTAATTTCAAAAAATTTTCCTACGCTTATGTGACCTAATCTTTCATGCCATAATCGATAATCAGTACTATTTGAAATTTTAGTCGTAAACACTTTACTGTTCAATTGAAATTTTATAATAGGTACATTGTACTCACCGATTCCATTAAAGGGTAATTTACCATCCTTAGTTACTTTTACACCCCAGGATTAAATTCAATGGTCATGCCTGCATCCTGCATTTTCTTTACTGATAGAAGGTTGTGTGGAATATCCTTGCAATACAAAACGTTCTGCAAGGTGATTTGGTTTCCGCAGCTGGTAATATTCACAACTCCTTTGGCTGTAGCGTGGATAAACTCTCCGCGTTTGGCAATTTCGATGGGCACATTTGATTGCAAATGATCATAATCGGCGAACAATACTTTGTCATTTATTAGGTGGTCTGATTCTCATGAGTCTAGTATAAACTCAGCCTCGTTTGTCTTTGAGTTGGAAGTTGCACTTCTCAACATGAAGGCAAAACTATGCTCTGGTTGGGTTGTTGCTGCTGTTGCCATCTGAGCCTGCCCTTCCTTTCTTTTGTATTCATTAAGATTCTGATTTGGCTGCCTTTTCTAAAAGAAACAATCCTTCTTAAAATGACCTAGCTTACCGCAATGAAAACATTTTGGTTTCGTTTTGAAACTTGGCTTGAACACTTTTTTCTTCAACTTCTGCATTGGATTATTTTTAAATTTTATATCTTTGAACTCCTTTTTACCTACTGCTTCCAAGACTTTAATACTAGTATCCTAACTAATATTCTTAAGCTTTATTTCTTGGTCAAGAAGTCGTGTTTTAACAAAGGCTAATGTCAAATTATCTTCCGATAGAGTCTCTATTGCCGTTATAACTCCATCATAACTGGGTGGAAGAGTTAGAAGTAAATGGAAAATTTTATCCATATCATCTAATTTTGCTCCTGATGCGATAAGTTCAGTAATGAGATCGTCGAAGGAATTAAAATGATTGAGGAGTGAAGTGTCACCTTTTAATTTCATGGCTAAAAGTTTCTTTCGCAGAGATAGTTGTGATGCCAAGCTTCTTCTCTCGTAAATTGCATCTAAATTTGCAAAAATCTGCTTAGCCGTGCTCCCACTGTTAGTGAAAGATAGAAACGCATCACTTAAGTATTCTATTATTAAACCTTTTGTATTTCGTTCAGCTTTTTTTATCTCATCAGTCATTTCTTCATGAGTTTCTTCTATAACCTTCAGAAGATTATGCTCTTCTAACAACGCTCTCATTCTAAACTTCCAAATTGAATATTTATCACCGTCAAACGGTTTGATATTCCTTTTCCCTTTATCCATTGTGATTCTACAACCCAACAGCAAATCAAACAAGAGGAAACGCTATAGTCGAGTGCCGCGACTATAAGATACCCGTTACTGTTTTACAAAATTTTAAAATATTATTTTGCTAGTGGAAATTCACAAGGCTCCACCTATTGTCAGAGGGAGTATGTTGAGTATGCTTATAGTGACGTCACTGCCCTTAAGATTAACTTCTTTTCAAATAGCGAAATAATGTTCCGATTTGAAAAATCTTTGGTAAATCGATAGATATAAACAGAAATAAGTTATACAACGTCAAACGAAGGCACTCATAATATTATTATTGACGCCACAGTGTTCCGCGGTTTGTAGGCGTTAGAGTGGGCGTGGCCGGATAAAAAGGGATGGAAAGTTGCAGTGGCATCCCTAAATTACGTATTCTTAAGCTTAATTTTCTAGCTGTTTTAGTTCCCGAGATTTTTGGTTTTTTGGGTTTTGTGGGCGTTAGGGTGGGCGTGGCTAGATGGAAAAAACAATTCGCATTTGGGGAATCATGCAAATCTACATGTTTAATCTGAACTTTCTATCACTTATAAATACCGAGATATCAGGTTTTCTTGAAAATGCGAAATCCGTCTTTTGAACTTGATGGGCGTATGGGTGGGTGTGGCCAGATAATAGTACCACTAAAAGATGCGCTGGCATCCAAAGTTTATACATAATGAAGAAACTTTCTAGCTCTAATAGTTCCCGAAATTTTAGCAATTTTGGTTTTTCCCGATTTGTGGGCGTTAGAGTGGGCGTGGCAGGATGCGAAAATAAACTTGCGTTGTCCCGGGACCTCAAGATTCTTTATGCCTAATCTCAACTTTGTATCTGCTATAGTTCCTGAGATCTCAGCGTTCATACTGACGGACGGACGGACGGACAGACGGACATGGCTCAATCGACTTCGCTATTGATCCTGATCAAGAATATATACACTTTATAGGATCGCAAACGCTTCCTTCTATCTGTTAAATACTTTTCAACAAATCTAGTATACCCTTTTACTCTACGAGTAACGGGTATAAATATACGGATTAGCATCCAAGTAGGCTGTTATCGATAGGTAACTTATATAGAACAATTTGACGCTGGCAAATCGCCACGGATGGTGGCTTAGGGGGTTAAGGCGAATCCCCAAGAATCCAGCGGCATGGGATCGAGTCCCCCAGAAATATCCAACACACACACACACATAAAAAAAACATACGGATTAGCATCCAAGTAGGCTGTTATCGATAGGTAGCTACTACTCTACAGAACACTGATGAATTCAAGATTCACCTTCGAGGAGCTCTGCACCATAACCACTGAAGTCGAAGCGATTCTCAACTCGCGCCCATTGTCTCCGCTGTCTCCAGATCCCAACGACTTTGGGGCACTTACTCCGGGCCACTTCCTGGTGGGGAAATCTCTTCGTGCCCTTCCAGAACGGACTGTGTCATCAACACATGCGTCCAGCCTGGAACGATTCGACGCCGTGACCGCGAGCAAACAACAGTTTTGGCGAAGGTGGTCGCTTGAGTACCTACAGGAACTACGCTCGCGCACCAAATGGACAACACCATCGGCCAACATCAGGGCTAACACCATGGTCATCATCCACGACGACAATCTGCCTCCTCAGCGATGGAAGATCGGGCGCGTCGAGACCGTTGTTCCCGGAAAGGATGAGAGCTAGTTCGAGTGGCCCACATTCGAACCAGCACTGGGGTGTGCTGCCGACCAGTGCATAAGCTGGCAGTATTACCCACGGATTCTCAATCTTGTTGAAAGATGATACTTTCAAGGCGGCCGGGATGTTCGGTCAAACTCACAATATTTTTTCGTCTTACATACTGTTTCTCTTTGCCTATACAAATGTAAACAAAGCTCATTAACATGTATTAACCAATCTCTGTAAATTACTCTGTTAGAACATTATGTTATTTTGCCGCTGCTAATAAAAGGCAGTTGCTGATGTTAGATCTTGGAAAACGGTTGTCTTTTTCTCGCCTGAGTTTTTAGATTGCAATTAGTTTATGCACCCCCCAACCTGATATCTTATGCAGCACAAAAGACGCTTTGTGCATTAAACATAGGCTGTTATCGATAGGTAGCCCCCCAGAAAGATCCAACACACACACACATAAAAAAAAAATACGGATTAGCATCCAAGTAGGCTGTTATCGATAGGTAGCTGATATAGAGAACAATTTGACGCTGGCAAATCGCCAGAAAGATCCGTCCGTCCGTCATGTACATTCCGTATTTACATTTGCAGAATTGCATATTCGTACATACACTTTTTATATTGTAACAATCAAAGCGTTACCATTTAACTTTTCATTGTAACTGTGTCGGGGTTTTGGGCCAGTCTCATGACAGCAGCATTATCGACCTGTAGAATCGGGGCTCGGTCCAATCTGTCGATTTCCTGGAACAATCTCTTTAGCCAAATTATTTCTTTTGCAGCTTTATTTGCTGCTACGATCTCAGTCTCAGTAGTAGAAATGGCCACCATAGCCTGCTTTTGAATTTTCCATGATATGGCTCCTGAAGCAAACATGATGATGATCCCTGATGTAGATCTTCCAGTCTTAGTACAGCCACCAAGGTCAGCATCGCTGTAGCATTCGAGGAATTAAAATGATTGAGGAGAGAAGTGTCACCTTTTAATTTCATTTCTAAAAGTTTCTTTCGCAGAGATAGTTGTGATGCCAAGCTTCTTCTCCCGTAAATTGCATCTAAATTTTCAAAAATCTGCTTAGCCGTGCGTTTCCATTTATTCATTGTAACTGTGTCTGGGCCCATAACCTATTGTTCTTGTTTAATAATAAATAAGTAATACAATTAAGTATTAATCAGACAACCATCAATGAATAAATAATAATGCACAATTAGATTTTAGTGTATCACACGTTCTCGAAGCCAGAAAGGAAGTGAACAAGAATATCGATAGGTTAAGAGAACAACGATCAGGCGAAAGAGATGTCAAGACAACAACAAACACATTTTGGTGTGCATAATTATTAATGTGAATTTTGCATATTTGAAGATGCAAATTTCAACAACAATAAAGCCAAATTTGTCTGCACTGTGCTTTAAATTTGATTTGAGAATGGAGAGATATTGCACAGCATTCATAGTGTTTTTATTATAACTTTTATTTATTTGTTATTTAGGCCAGTAAATAAACAATATTTATTGAAAACACAACCGCGTGTTTATTCGCCCTCTTCAACAGCTTTCTAGGTTATATTTAGTTATGTGTTTATGATTCGATACTATCGTACTATCGATATGATATTTCAAGGGCCCTCTGACTTGGCGGGTAATTATACCCGTTACTCGTAGAGTAAAAGGGTATACTAGATTCGTTGAAAAGTATGTAACAGATAGAAGAAAGCGTTTGCGATCCTATAAAGTATATATATTCTTGATCAGGATCAATAGCGAAGTCGATTGAGCCATGTCCGTCTGTCCGTCCGTCCGTCCGTCCGTCAGTATGAACGCTGAGATCTCAGGAACTATAGCAGATACAAAGTTGAGATTAGACATGAAGAATCTTGAGGTCCCGGGACAACGCAAGTTTATTTTCGCATCCTGCCACGCCCACTCTAACGCCCACAAATCGCAAAAATATAAAATTGCTAAAATCTCAGGAACTATAGGAGCTAGAAAGTTGAAATTCAGAAAGTACAATCTTTAGATGCTAGCGCATCTTATAGTGGTACTACTATCCGGCCACACCCACCCATACGCCCACAAGGCTCAAAAGCCGGTTTTCGGATTTTCTAGAAAAGCTGATATCTCGGTAACTATAAAAGATAGAAAGTTCAGATTTAGCATGTAAATTTTTATGATGCTCCCAATGTGAATTGTTATTTTCCGATTACGCCACGTCCACTATAACGCCAACAAAACCCGAAAAACCAAAAATGCAAAAATCTGAAAAACTATAAAAGCTACGAAATTTTGCTTAGAAAGACGTATTTGGGAGGTGCCTGTGCAACTTGCCATTAAGTTGCATCCGGCCACGCCCACTCTTACGCCCACAAACCGCAGAAAACTGTGGCGTCTATAATATTATTATGAATGCCTTCGTTTGACCTTGCACAACTTATTTCTGTTAATATCTATCGATTTACCAAAGATTTTTCAAATCGGAACATTATTTCGCTATTTATAAAGAAAGTAATGTAATAAGGCCTCACACGGGCAGTGACGTCACTATAAGCATATTCAACATACTTCCTCTGACAATAAATGACGCCTTAAGAATTCCCACTAGCAAAATAAAATTTTTAAATTTTGTAAAACAGTAACGGGTATCTTATAGTCGCGGAACTCGACTATAGCGTTTCCTCTTGTTTTGAATTAGAAACATTTATCTTCAACAGTTTTCAATAAACGCAAGCTCTCCCACTCCCTTGCTGCTAATGCATCCCCAAACCATCACCGACAATTTGCCAAATTTTACTGTCGGAATGATGTTGCGCTGATCTAGAGCTGTTAAAGGCTTCCGCCATACTCTAGTTGGTCCATCATTTTAGTACAGCATTATTTTGGTTTCGTCACAGAATATGACGTCATCACAATAGTGGTCCGGCATGATGTTCATGTTGACAGCAAAAGTTAAGCGCTTTTCAACATTTACTTTTGAAAGCAGCGGCTTCTTACGCGGAACCCTTGAAGAGTATTTGTTTCGCAGAATTTGTTGGCGGACGGTTTCATGTGAAACGACCGTGCCACACCCTTCTTCCAACTCCTTGGCAAGGGTTCTGGTCGAAATTTGGGGGTTTTGACGGACCTTACGCTAATCAGCAAGCTTGCACGCACCACGTGGCAAGAACAGCTGACTTTAAACAGCTGGTGCAAGACGAGGGCTGCGCAATAAAATTCAAATTAAATATTTTCGATGTCCAGGGACATTTCTAAGCTTGAAATAATTGTAACATTATTGATATATTAACAGGAACTTTTTAGGTTTTGGCCAAAATAAAGGCATTTCATCCCAATGTGCGGTGGCGACAGAAGAAAAGCTAGTCGATGCGTTGTTATTGTTTTTTTGTTGTAAAATATTGCGGGCTTCACGGAAGCTGCATTTCTTGCTTGTTTTGATGATGAGAAGTTCTCTCTGGTATTGATATTTCGGCCATGTTGGAGAGGAGGCAGGATGATCGCCGCTACAGTTTGCTCAAAAAATGCAACGAGGGGAGAGGTTACAAGAAACGCAAGTTGCAGTGTTCTTGCAGTATTTCATTGTGTGTCCCAATAGTTGACAAGACTTGCACCTTATAAGATTAGGAAGATATTCTCTAGCCTTAACGGTATGCCAAGAGACGTCAAGCTTGCTCGTTATTTTGTACGAATCAAAAGTGACAAGAATTTTGCCAAAGGGTTTGGGTTTTCCGTCAATAATTTTCGTGAATTTGTAGACGCACATTTCGTGACTTCGACAAGGGTCAGCTATGCAAGAGGCATATATGGTGCCCTTGACAAAATTAAGAGATTGGTGGAGCTTGATCTCTACTTCAGCTATGCCGGGCAAAGATTGAATCTTGGTGAACTTATCGTAGGGTAGAGATCGTTGAGATTTCTTTCCCCGAACTTCCCCTTACCACTCAAAACAACCATCGACTTATTGTCGTTGCTTCTAAATCCACTACACTGCTATGCAAGAGTATTCGGATAGCAGTGTAGTGGATTTAGAAACAACGACAATAAGTCGAAGAAGAAGAAGAAGCGAAATTGCAAAAACCACTGACAATTAGGAAGGCAAGGACGCACTATAGGGAATTTGAACGTTTTTCTGGCCAAAAATAATATCTCAAAAACTGAGCAAGATATTTTGATTCTGTTCTTTGATTTGAGTTCATATGGTCAATAAATTTCAGATGTAAAAAATTTTTGGGCGTGGCACCGCCCATAACATTAAAATCATATGCTAACTCAAAAACTAAGCAAGATATTTTGATTCTTTTTTTTTTGATTTGAGTTCATATGGTCAAAAGACTTCAGATTTGAAAAAATTGTGGGCGTGGCACCGCCCATAATCTTAAAATCAGATATTAACTCAAAAACTAAGCAAGATTACACAGCCATTTTTTGTATAAGATTCAACTTATTTTGCGAATATGTTTATTAGCGATTTTGATATTAAAGAATAATGTTTCTAATAATAATTTTGTGTTTATTAATAGTAGTGGACGTTGCACGACTAATTTAAGGAACAATATTTCATATTAAACAATATTTTATTTCAGCCAATCTCTATGCTTCAGCTGGAAATGCTTTAAATTCCTTTTGGAACTGCTCCAAATTGTACTTAAACGGTAGCAAATTTCCTGGTTTTTCTCTCTATAATATCCCTTAAGTCGTCCCCTGGTATAGCAGCTTTTACCAATTCCAATACAACATTTTCCTTTGCGCTGTTGCGCTGTTGCGCTGCTCTAACACATAGTCTTTATTTCATTGATGGACTCGGCTGGACTCACTTTCAATGTCTATTTAAAAATTAGAAATAATTCAAAAACTAAGTTAGTTGACACAAGTTTTTTCAATATACAAATTTTACCAAAATTAAATACAAACCACACTGGTAAGAACCCATTTTAAATTTTTTATTTATAATGCTAAATTTTTTACTATTCACGATTTTAAAATTGCGCTAAACTACAAAGGTTGCCACTGCTTGTAAAGACTCACAGAAACAGCTGTTTTCATCAGCTGATTTCTTCGCTTCCAAATATTAAAATTTCTGTTATGCAACACTTACAATTGATCTAATGTGAATGCAATTCAGTTAAAATTTTTATTGTTTTCACATTAAAAAAGTAAGTTAATAATTAGCGGATGACATTAATTCAAAACTTTGGTTCAAATATATATTGTTTCATGGAAAGAGAATAACAACATAAAACTATTTACAAGAAAATAAAACTTTAAATTAACATTCAAAATAATTTTATATGTGGAGGAGTGCCTCTATTATTTAATTGTAACAGAATTCCATATGGTACATTATATTGTTTACACAATCTGGTCACACTTTAACTTGAGCCACGCACCTTAAACATTCATGAGCTCGGAAATTATGGATGGTGGTGCCATCACATTATTTTCGATGTTTTTGAGATTGAAAATTTAACATTTTTTTGGGTTTATTTTCAAAAATTTTCTATTATATGAAATTTCAAGTAAATATTTCTATATCATATATTTTACGCTTAAAACTGTGCATTTCTTTGCAAAAATAGAAGAATGTCAGCATTGTTGCTTAAGCGAGATCCGCAGTTATATATTATAAGTCCAGCCTTGCTGAACATACATAGAGTGCAGTTATTTAAAAAAAATTCTAGTCGTTATCCCTGATAACAAAGAAAGATAAGAGATAAATATAAATAAATTAATTGAATATTGATAATTAAACAAAGCGATTTTCTAATCATAAAAAAAAGCTATTATTTAATAAAAGGAAATGTACAGGCTTTTTCCATGCCGTAGCTTATTTTGTGCAGCAGATTCTACTTAGCTTATTATATGTAATTTAACATATGTACATATAATATTTTAAATGTCCTACTTTCTGGTACCAGACAGCTTTGAGAAAAAACATGGAAGAACTTTTTAATGAATTCCACTGGAATTTTTTGCGTTCTTCCATTAGAACAGATTTTCGATCGTTTTATTCGAAATATTCTTCTTCCTTACATAAATTTCCAATATTTCCCATAAATTTTCGATCGCATTTAAATCGGGAGACTGTATTGGAGGTTTGCCGACATGAGGGCGGTTCCAGTTCAAGACTTTAGAATTCCTGCAATGCTTCGGGTCGTTGTCCTGATAAAATGGTTGTCCTCTTAAATGTTGAGGTACTTTTCGTCATCCATGATGCCATCAATAAAAATGAGGTTGCACACGCTAGAGGCCGATTTGATTTCAAATTTATATTAAACCTAATTATTATACATACGTAAATTAAGAAATTATATTAAAAGCTTGTTAAAACAACATTCGTTGTCCTCAAAAATATCTTTGGATCATCTAACTTTAATTTAATTTCATTCATTAATGACTTTAGGCATAACGTTTCTCTAACACCTCTAACACCTTCTCTAACAACCTAACACCTTGAGTTCATATTGTCAATAGATTTCCAATTTGAAAAAATTGTGAACCTCAACCTCAAAATCACACGCTAACTATTTTAACTAACTAACTTTTATATATAACATTCAACTATTTTTTTATCACCTATTTTAATCAAAAGAACAATGCTTGTAATAATAATTTTGAGTTTTAATTTAGTAATAGTAGACGTGGTTCCTATTTTAAGGAACAATATTACGTAACAAATATGTTTAATTTCTCCCTTCAGTCTGTAATAAATCAGAATTTATAATGTATTCTAATAAGTTCTATAAAAGTTCTTTATTTTCCAAATCTATATCATAGGAAAACTCCAAAAGATCAGTATCTAAAAAGCTCTCATCCTCCATTGAATCATCTAAATTTTCCGAGCAGTATAATAAATTTACTGCTTCTGAAGGAAAACACATTCTCTTCTGTCGCCGTATTCTTATCTCCAATCCATAGCTCTTTGAAATACGTCCGTGAAGTTTCATATGCTACTGCTCTTCCTGGCGTGATATAGGCGTTCGGTTTTAGATATGTTGTTTCTTGATTTGGCTCCTTCCTCTTCAAAGTACCCAACAGGAAGCTCAGTATTATAATTTTATCTACCATTGCTATCATATAATATGTCTATAATCTGTTCTGCAGTATCGAAGCAAAAGTTTTGAAATTTTGCAATATATATGGAGGGCTGACAAATTAAAATCGCTTTTAAATTTGAAATTATTTGCATATCGATGTCAGTTTCTGATATAAAGCTTGAGGATCCGAGAATGAACGTCGTGCAGTGTTCGCATCATTTGTACTGCCAAACCCTTCAGCTTTTGGTTTATCCACATTAAAAGAAAGACGATTCCAAAATATGGCTTATATCTCTTTTTCCCGTTGAGAAAAAACCCGTCTATCTCTCTCCCATGAAATCCTCCACTTCTGAACTCCATATATGTAGCCAGCATGCAGTATAAACTCAAACACTCGAATCCATGTATATAGTGGGCTTAAGCCGAATTTCAAGTGGCTCATAATCGGCACAAATATTGCCCACTTAAAATTTTTGTTCAAAACAACAAACAAAACTTGCCATGAACCATGTGTTAAGTTTACTGGGGATCAGCTGATCGCTCTCGCACTTTGGGACCAGTGATGCCAATATGATTTCAAAAAAAAGGACAGATTGAGAAAAAAACATGAAAAAAATGATGAAAATAGTATAAAAGGGATAGAAAAAGGACAAAAAGTTTGTTTACAGTAATTTTATTTTTTATTATTAAGATAATAGTTTTAAGGCATCTTCGATTATTTTTCCGTGGTCAGTTTTGTTGTCCTCATAGGTAGCCATGGAGCCAATTAATTGGAGATACTTTTCAGACAAGTTATAATTATGACAACATAATTGATGCCGACGCAATCCAAATCTGAAGAAAGAATGCATGTATTTATAAGTGGTAAAATTTTGAAAATATTTATATATTTACTTGGTTAAATACTCTCTCTACCTCAGCATTTGACCATGGCAATGAAAGCAGGCTGAGAGCAAAATTAACCAGGTCTTCATATGGGTTGTTACCTGCAGAATCCCGATACCTCTTCACTTCTGACCAAAATTTTGATGTGTTTTCAATATTTTTGCAATTTATAAGGTGAATATTGGAATATTGTGAAATTATTTTGCTTTTAATCTCCGAATGTATTGAAAATATATCTAAAATAGGCAGAATTGAGTCATTTTTGGACTTCAAAATGCGATCTACCGAAAATGCGTCTATTTGTTTTAATGTGGAATAATTGTCCGCCAATTTAAAACACATCCAAATTTTTTTTGTACTTAAAAAATAAAATTTATATCAAATAATATATTTACCTCTGCTTCAATTGATTAATCAATTTGATCACAAAATCTGTACAGGTACGCCGAATTATTACCTCTGTTTCATCATCAATTTTCCCTTTTAAACTTGACAAATCGGATTCAAATTCATATCCCAAATATAAGTCTCGTTTTATATGTTCTTCAAATTCTTCCTCGAGAACGTTAACATCAACTTCGGACGGTATTATTTTCGATTTGAGGAAATTAATGTTCACAATAAAATCGCCAAGTAATATGGTTGCGTCGGCGTCCTTGCTTTAGAACATTCTTGACATTCGTCAAGAATCAGCTTCAAAAATAGCAAATATAAATAATTGACGTCATTTTATAAATCAGTCAATATATGTGATTTGTGTCATTTTTTTACCAACGCTGCAGTTTGAAAATGCACTTTCAGTTCAATCCATTGAGTTATTATACGTTTGACTGCGTTTTCAATAGACAGCCATCTTGTGTCAGCGACTCTGGTGATTTTAAGAGGATCCTTGTGATGTTATATAGGTTATATTTTTACTACAAAAAAGGGACAAGTACGAACAATAAACTGCCAATTTCAGTATAGTAAATATTAAAACCAACACAATAGTAATCCATTAAAGATGTTAAAACACATATACAGGGTGGGCCATTTAAAGTTGACCCATTGACAATATTAGTTTTAAAAGAAACAATATAGTAGGTTATATTTTTACTACAAACAACTGTGCCAATACTCCAATTTTATATAAATATTAAAACAAACACAATAGTAATTCATTAAAGATGTTAAAACAAAAAAAAAAGGTTGGTTTTTTTAAATTTAACTTTTTTTTTTAAAAAAAAAAAAAAAAAAAGGAGTATTTTTTTTTTTTTTCCAAAATCATTTATTTTGGTCCAAGGAGATTTTTACAAATTATTATTAAAAATGATATCAAGTAAATGGGCACCTTTAGCTCTGACAGCCGAATGCATTCTTTTTTCAGCATTTTCCATGACTTTGGTCAATGTTTCATACGATATGGCGGCTATTTCACGTCTAATGTTGTCTTTTAGTTGACTTAAGGTTTTTGGTTTATTAGCGTGTACCTTGGATTTCAAATAACCCCATAAATAAAAGTCTGGTGCCGTAACCGATTTTTAACCGGAGCACTTTTAACTTTATTCATTTTACGAAACGCACGTTGGGTTAACACAATTGAGAATTTATTTTCAATGTATAGCTGAACAATTTGAGCGCGTTCCTTTGGAGTGTATTGTATCATGGTATCAATTGTCTTCCACTGACGCTTCCAACGTGGTATGACATTTGACGATCTGTCGACGCTATCAAAAGTTACAGGGTTGCCAAATGGGTCAAATTTAAATGGCCCACCCTGTATATACGTTAAAACATATTTAATTAATATAACATTTGCAAGCAGCATTGACAGCCAACTGCACTGAGTGGCACACACATTTAAAAAGAATCAACGACGGCACGCTCTCCTTTAATAAAGTATAAACGCTTTTTTTGCTACCCACCATCAAACTGGAGTTATCAGTGCCGATTCCTATCAAGTTTGATACGGGAATTTTTAAGGCGAGACAGTTCATCCAGGAGGCTCTTGGTAATGTTGGGTGCGACTCCACTTTCAATTGAAACAAGTGAAAGGAACGTCGATTGAATTTTCTCGAATTGAGCGCTGTAGTATATTATAGCAACACCTGAAAACACTAAGAATTTAAATATATTTGGCTACATTAACGACTCTTACTTACCTAGATGCTGGTTATACTTATATCAGTAGACTCGTCAATTAACAGACTGAACTTTTCGTTTCCCTGTCACTACATTTTTAATAAGGTTAGTGCACTTGGTTCTGTGCAATTTAACCTTCTTGGCGTCAAAATGTGTTTTTACAAATTCACTTAGGTGGCCAAACGGCTCAATAGTACAATGCTGGGCTATAAACATACATATATAGCTATCGCAGCTTCTTGGCGACAAGTTTTTTGAAGATTTGACCGGCTCGAAACAAATTTTACTTTGTTTCACTAAACTTGACGTATTTTGCAGATGTTTTTTTGTCGTCATGTGCGCTCTTATTTGGTCAGTTTTACAGTTAATACTGCATTTGCAGTATTTGCAATAAGCCTTGTTAGTGTCTGAATTATGTCGGCTAATCCAATCTTTAAAATCGGGCTGCAGTAGCCAGCAATCCCGAAACTTTGCTTAGAAACTTTTTGGCATTTTAACTTTTTTGAAATTGCGTTGTTTTCCGCAACGAGATTGCAACTAACCTAAATAGAGTCGATATAAGTATGGCAGCCGCGAAAAGTTGCCACCTGTTTCATATTTTACAGATGATAATAAATTTAAATTGCAGCGCGAAATCAAATATTTTAGAAAAAAAAGTATTATTAAATTTAAAAAAATGGAAAGATTTCCGGATGAAAAATATAAAAAAAGGACCGATTTCAGGTATGCGGATGATTTTCAATTTTTTCCGGATGAAGCGTTAAAAACAGGACAGATCTGTCCGGAAAAAGGACAAATTGGTACCACTGTTTGGACGATGCGTGGGACCGCGAGAACGAAAGCGGGAAGAGGGCGAAGGCAGGCAGTCGTCTTCGGCAAGCGAGAGAACACGCACGTCGCATCTAACGCGGGACGCCACTTACATTTGTGCTATACATATGTATACAGTGATGGAAAAAATAATAGAAACGATGTTTCACTTTGGGTTTGAATACGTATTTTTAATAAGGAACGTGGTGATGAGTGGATATTTTTATTTTTTTTTTTATTTATATACATCTATCTTACATACTAAAAAAAAAAATGAATTTAACTTTATTCATTTAGCTAAAAAAATATATTTAAGTCAAATTTCATGTTTTTGACTTGGAAATAAAAATAGAAACGAAGTGACTTATCGTCATCCAAATTGACTAGCTTAGCAAAATTAACCATGAAATATTTTCAGGTTTAATATTTTGTTGCATTACCATGATTTTTCAAAAATTCCGACACACCTACGAGGCATAGACTCCACAGGATTGGAGCATATTGCCGGCTTAATGGAGTACCACGTCTCCTGGACTTTCTCCCACAAATGCTCCTTATTTTTTGGCCTAAAACCACTTAAACGTTTTTTAAGAATGCGCCTCAAATGCTCAATAGGGCTTAAGTCGGGTGACTAAGCTGACCAATCCATAACGCCGACTTTATTGTCCAGGATCCCCTTTTTAGCAAGCTACGATGTGTCTTTGGGATCGTTATCCTTAATAATATCCCACTTCAAAGGCATTTCATCTTCGGCATACGTTAA
>NW_024572039.1:0-494 GCF_018153835.1 Drosophila eugracilis | reverse complement strand
GTTATTGGGACATAAACCTAATAGCGTGGTAAATTAATCATTTTATAATGGGATTAGCTTCTTAACTATTTATAGTTAATCTTCAATGCCAATCCCAAGGGTTCTAGTTATGTATAATGATATTTATATCACAAAGGTGCCCTAACTTCGGAAACGTACCTCGGAGCATATGCGCTGCGGACCGAAAAGATGGTGAATCCATGTTTTCGATCAGGTTGAAAGCTAGGAAACCCTGATGGAAGACTAGAAACAGTTCCGACGTGCAAATAGATTGTCAGAATTGAGTAGAAGCGAAAGACCAAATCGAACCATCTTGAGTAGCCGGGTTCCTGCAAGTTCGGGGCAGGATAGCTGCTACCTTGCTTTGTCATAGAAAATAATCTTATCTGGTAAAAAGGAATGATTAGAGGTCTTAGGGTCGAAACGATCTTAACTTATTCTCAAACTTTAATAAGAACCTTAACTTTCTGATACAGCGTTAAGGTTATGATATA
>NW_024572038.1:0-24646 GCF_018153835.1 Drosophila eugracilis | reverse complement strand
AATTGACTAGACAATGAAGCTGCAGTTGTAACAAAAAAAATTTTGTGCCCGTTTTCGCCGAACCTCTTTTTACCTACTGTTTCCCCGTTCGCTTTTTCCTCAGCTAATTAGCTGGGAAAACGGCGAAAGGGCATTCCCTGGTAGGCATATAAATTACGCCATCAACCCAATAAGTTTACACCTATCGAGAGTTCGTAATGGATTGACATAACCAGAATTTGAGGGTGCGCTGCCGCAATTCAAAAATGATTTATGCCCCCAGAACTCACCCCAAACGAAAACGTTGCGTATACATGTATTATATATTTTGGGCATCCAGCTTCTGGCCGAATATATCTCCTTGCCTCCAATCCCCCCTCAAGGTTAATTAATGTGCGGTCAACATAGGTTTTGTGCGGCTAACCAGCTGCTAGGAGCTCGAATGCAGGAGATAGGAGATAGGAGACAGGACCACCCAGTTCCAGATATTTATGTTGCCATGTGTTTTTGCATTATGGCGGCCAAACATGGTTGTTAAAGGCCGGAAAAAATGTCTGCGGCTAGTGCATATCATTTAATAAGAATTTTAATGCAGACGCGCCCGGCACCGGTGCATTTCAACCCGAAATGAATTCCTGCCTCATTTCATGATGAATTTATGTTGTGTGGTTAAATTAAATAAGACATTAAGTGCTGCATTATGACCAAGCTGAGTGCATTCTGTTCCATCTGGTTGGGCTGGCAATCAGTTATTCGAGAATTAAGACCATCTCGAGGCTCAAGCCAAATAACTTACCAGGGCAAATAAGCGAGCCAGGAATTGCTACCTGTTGTTGCCACTGCTGCTGCCCAGTCTGGGCCCTTCAATTTTAATTAGCATTCCTGGGAGCCAACAGGGTTAACAGGCAACGAAGCTACGTCAAGGCCTTCTTATCCCGGTCCCACTCACGTCCACCCGCCAGGTAATTAACAATAACAACTACGACACTCTTGTGACAAAGCCGCCGCCAACCGAAAACATGACATAACAGCAAACCGCCAAAGCTTATTTGCCTGGCAATGGTCAGCCAGTTGAATTAGCACCGACTCCTTGGGCCCGGGTGGCTAATTAAAATGTATTGCTTTGTTGTTTTTGTTTTGAATACAATCCGGTGGGATGAATTTAGGGTCGCCTTTAAAGACTTGACTATCCCATCTCGAAATGGGCGGTGTGTTACATCAACAGAATCATTATTCAAGATGTGGTAGACGTTTGCCAAAACTTCACTGGGAGCGCTAACGATCTGCCAATGTCGAGCCAAAAGATGGAGCTGAAGCTTCGCCTGAAACTGATGCGAAATCGAGCCGAACTGAACCAAGAGTTGAGCTAAGCTGCGACCATGCAACCATTAACGATAACATCATCAAGAAAATCCTTTACAACCATGTGTCACGTCAGAACGTGCCCACCCACCCACTCTTTTGCTTTTCGAAGGACACATCCACACAGGGGAGAGGCGCAATAGAGCCTACGCTTCCTGTCACAGGACAAAACGCACAGCAGCAAATTGGCAGCAACGACAGCAATTGCTACAAAAGGGACGACCACCCGAGTATACCCGTATCCGAGAATCCGAGTATCCCCAATATCCCCAGTATCCCCGGTACTCCAGCATCCGAACATCCGAGCGTCCTTCGGTGCCGGAGACGCACGTCGCCAAAGCTCAACTGCACACACATCAAAAATAAACCATCAGGCCAAGGCTGGGAAAAACCGACAACAAAAAACGACGACATATCAACATTAGTCAATGTCGTGTAAGGGAGTACCCGTGTCTAGGCCACCCAACCTCCCTTATCTCTACTCTATATACCCGTTAATCGTTGACTAAAGGGTGTATTGTATTCGGCTAAGTTAAGATAAAAGAGATATCAACTGATCTGTAAGGCGGCTTAAACTTTGTAAGACTAATAATTTAGTATTTGCTGCGGCGGAAGATATTAAAATATTATCACTATTTTAATATCCATAAAACTTAATTTTACAAAGACAAATTAAACAGCATTTATTTAAAACTAATCATTTTATGCACCCTTTCTTCCTCAAAGGGTATCTTTCAGTCGTGCCCTTAACTACCTAACTTTTTTTCTCAGCTTTTTTTCGGGTTCGGGTTGTGGAGCTGTTTTGAATAATTGAGCCTCGCTCCGCTTGTGGATTTTGTAAAGTATGAAAAATATGCATGTCTTACTTAGAGCCGCGCCAGAGGCCTAATGAAGTGCTCCGCCCCCAAAGGGCTGTCCCGGCCGGGCCAATAATTAAAACGTGTCGGGCAATTCCTCTCAATTTACACGCCTCTGTTGCCGTTGATCTCTTTTCTGTTGTATTTCTTTTTCTATTTCTGCTGCCACACAAGGCATGGTGGCATCGTTATGGCACTCCTGGTGTCTCCAATTCAAGCTCCTTGCTGCTTGCTGCCTGCTGGTGCAAATGGCTCGAGTGGCCGAGATGAAGCTGCATTCGCACGAGCTTGTCATTTATCAGTGGTTCTGCGTCTGCTCTTGAATTTCAATGCAGCTTATACAATTTGCCGTACTTTGCATAAAAGCAAATGCTTGCCAATCCTTGCCATCATCGAAACATTTCCAGAGCCCTGCTTATGTGTGTGCCGACGTTTGCTTAGTTCTGGAAATTTTGTGAGCACGCACCGCACTCTCGATTGGCAGGCAATGGATTGAAAGGAAGAGCTCCTTCCCGATCCGCTGCCTCTTATATTGACTTGCACTTTGTGCCGCTTTGCGGTATTGCGTGGCGCATACGAAATGCCTGCAAGACAATTCGCCAAAGGATCCAGAACTCGCGTCAGTGCCAGAAAAAGAAATAAAAACAAAAAACAATTTTCACTTGTGGTTTGTCTTTAAGCGCATTTCACTTTTTGGTCTTGGTCTGTATTCGCACCTCTTTTTCGGCTTTCTGTAACATGAGTGTATCGGCTTTGGCCGCATACACTTGTCCACAAAATAGGGTTTTGCTTTGCCTATAAGGTTTTTCATTTTCAACTAGGCCTCTATATAGACTAGAAGTTAAGATAGGGAATTAAAAATCCAATTTGCCGTGTCTGTCATGTTTTTTTCAACATTTTCCTACCACTTTTTGTGCCACCTCAGATAAGACATCAGTTGTCTATTCAGAAGTTGCAATCGCTTATTAAGGGACTGGCGGACTATGCGGCGTATGCGTAACGCAGCCAAGAGACAAGAGAATGTGACACGTAACAGGTGTTTTGACCTAGCCAAGCAAATGCAGACAATGCCAAAAAAACCGATAACGATAACTTTATCCCAAGATCTTTTGACATGAGCAAACAAATAAAGAAGAAAGCACGCAACAGCCAAAGGAGCAGAGCAAGGCGAATGGAAGGAAGTGCAGAGGAAAAAAACGTGGAAAAATACAAAGTGCTGTCATTCATTGTGCTCTGCTATTTGCCTTGGAAAGGCAGTTCCACTGACATTCTCCTGTCCCCCACTGTCTCTCTCATTCTCCTACGTTCAGTTTTTCCTCGCCACCCCACAAGGACATATGTGTGTTTGTTTGTGTTTCAATGTGTGCGTGTGTCCAAGTCCAAGTCTTTGTGCGTGTGACGTTTTATCTCTGTCACTAAATTGACACTTTAGTTAATGGATTTTGTGTGTGTGAGTGTGCTATTTGTGGCGCTTACTTTTTATCTGTGCTCCTTGGATTTTGCCACTGTTGCTCCTTAACATATCAGAATCAGGAGGCAAACAGGACACCAGGACACCAGGACACGCACTTGCCCGAAACGTTCGTTTGCAAGTGTAAGTACTTTGAATAATAAGAATGCTCACTTTGATGGATGCGCAACAAATCTCTTTAGATTTATCAGCGGAACGATGACAGTACTGCGGATGGGTAATATGTTGTATACCCACACCCCCAATCCCCAGCCCCCGGCAAGAGGCGTCATGATCCGCACAACAATTGAGGGATTATTCACGTGCTTGTATCACAGCAAACGATTTGCTACGACTTACGTGTCACTTTTGAGTACACGCACTGTGTAGTAAAAGTGTATAAATATTGGTTAAGTATATGTGCCTTGATTTCGGTTAAACAAAATGCCTCGTCGAGTACTTGAAAACTACGGATTTGAACCAGCCAAGCAGTCATGTTTGCGTAAGTCCTTCTATAAACTGTAACAAAGAAAAAAGAAAAGAATATATATATAAACTTCATGCAGGCAAGTCAAAATTGGATCCCAAAGGTAAATGTGGCGTTGCCATCAAGCAACAACCAAGGGAGCAACCTGTTGCAAAGAAGAATCCATTGAAGTTCCTCGAGCAGAAAACCGATGCGGAACTCGTCGTGCATTGGACTCGTGATGGCGGCTGTACCCCTTCACCCATTAAATTGTTGCCTCCTTGGTAGTAGTGTGTAATGTCCCCAAATTTACAATTATCCAGGAACTCTTATAATTCGATAATTTACCAATAAGAAAAAGAATTGCAAGCAAGACAAAAATTCTAAAAAGCAATCTGCTAAGCTGGCGCATGTTTTCACTATTTTTACATATTTTTAGAATTTTTTAAATTCGATTTCAGCTGAAAAGATTGTTTTCCCATCATCCTAGGCAACTTTTCCAAAAATTATCATAAAACATCCCTCAACTCAGCAAGCATTATGATTGAAAAGGCCCCTGTGGAGACATTTGCCATGCGTATTCGATAGACAGGATGCCATAGAAAGCGAGAACACACTTCCAGCTTATTTTCAGGATTTTCGAGGGGGCAAAACATAGCAGAGTTAAAAAATAAAATAAAATATTTAATGCCCTCGGCTTATGTGCTGGATTCCGATACCGTTTCGACCTGGACCGCGTGCGATAAATACACATGTGTATATCTGTCACAGTGTGTCAAGTTTTAAATCGGCTTTCGGGTCGGCCAGCAGCTTCAATTTGACGCAATAATTTATATGTGATTTGGTCGCATTGCGGCGGCTTGTCAGGACTCTGTTCGTCCGGGGGCAGGGATTTGTAAGTTCTGTTGACAAAATAAGCAAAATAATAAATTACAAAAGTTGTGGCACGCGCTTCCGCCGGGATTTGGTTAATCGAATATGCACACAGTGGGATATTCGAATCGTTCCAATCACTTTTCCCAACCCACCCATCATCATCATCATCATGATCATGACCATCATCATCGTATGCAGGCCCTTGACACATTAATTGGCCAAGTGCACGGCAAAGTTGGGGGGCTGGCATTTGCAGTATTAAATAAATATATGGCCATGTGCTTTATGCGGCACCCAGGTGTGCTCCAAACTGGCCAAAGCCGAAGTGGTAAACTTTCCTCTGAATGTGCCAGCACATGCAACTTGCTAGTTGCAACATTCCCATTCGGCCACCCACCACTTGGGCATTGGGCGCGAACTTGGCCGAGCAAACTTTTCCTGTTCGGTTGTGGATCGCTTTAAAGCGACTCTATTTATGCCACTGGCAGACTAACCACCCACACTTGGAGAAATGTATATGTAGTTTAAACTTTGAGTGTAGAAGCTGTGGCCAAAGTTATGCCTGGTTGAGAAAGGTAAGACCTTGGTTCGAAAGGGAAAACTTAAGTTTATGTACATTTGTTCTTATCAATATAAAATGATGGGAAAAAAATAAACTTACTTTATATATTTACTTCCTTGATTGAATGCCTAAATAAATGTAGGCTTGTTAGTTTCTAGTCAGTTTCTTTGATTTAAATACATACAAAAAAAATCACTACCATAATCCCATCGAAGGAAAAACCTTACAAGCTATGGCCTACTAATATCTTTCAGTCCAGGATGCTTTCTGAAAACGGGCTTTGGCGACCGGGTGCTCATTATGCCCACAGCCGAGGGTATCGCGCTAAGTGGCTCCTGCATTGGGAATGGAAACTAAATGAATGGCCGCTTGAAATGCCTTGAAGCCCAAAGGATTAAATGCTCGCTGCACACACAAAGGCGGCGGACTTTGCCACCGCATTGTGAAAACAACTCATTTATCATAAGCGTGCTGCAGTGGGATGATGATGATGACGATGACGGTGAGGAGGTAGAGGGGTTAGGGGTTAGGGCGCTGAAGAGGAACGGACTGAGGCTTACGACAAAAGTAACTGACAACTGCAGATGAAATGTTGAAAGCGCGAACTGAACACACAGCGCAACAATTAATTGTCTCCGCATTCATTTGCCCTTCGCCAAGATGCCAGATGGTTTTTATACGAAGGGGAGGGGGTGAGGAAGGTGGCAGCATCCTAGGATCAGAGGGCAAAGGGGCAAGAGGCAGGTGGCAGGCGGTCGCTTGGTCACGGGTGCGGCAGGTTGCTCTCGCCTGGCACGCAATAATCGCCCGGCATTTGCCCTTAATTAATGGTTGAGCGCAAAGTAATAAACGATATTTAAACAGAAATTGCTTTGTTTTTTCTGCTCTGCTTTTGTAATTGAAAGCAGACGGAATTCATATTTTATGCGGCTGTCATAAAACTTTAACAACTATTTTACCAAAAGCAAATAAAAACAAAATAAAAACCATAAAACCGAAATCACTGCTGTTAAAAGACGTATACTTGATTTTCGGCGCAAAAATATCAGTTTTTTAGCCATAGCACAGCCAAAAATAGTCCGAATATGGAATGGAATACCTCGTATGGCTCGTATTTTGATTGCAATGATTCCCAATCGATTTGCATTCAAATCCGAGAAACTTCCTTTTTGGCCCGTTTTTGAAAATTTTGACGATGGTACCCCTTATCAAAAATGCGAACTTTGGGCCAAAATTGGTTTCCCCAAAATCGAAAAACGAGTGATAGGGGTGGTTAGTATTGGTCGTTAGCAGCACAAAACAGTCGTTCTTTTGGCTGTACGACTTGTTTTGACCGATCTAGAGCTTAAAACCCTAAGATAATTTTGCACATTTCTGCTAAAAATCGGTTTCCTGATTTTTTAGCCCTTTAAACAGAGCTCGCACCAAAAAATCAGAACAATAATGATAAAAGCAAGTATAGGGGTGTTAAGTTTCGGTAGTAAGCTACGTAAAACAGTCATTGTTTTAGCGATGCGGCTTGTTATGACAAAGTTAGAGCTAAGAAACTGCAAAAAAGCCGGGCCCTCTGCTGTCAACCGACGTATACGTGATTTTGGACACAAAAAAAATCAGTTTTTTAGCCATAGCACGGCCAAAAATAGTCCGAATATGGAATGGAATACCTCGTATGGCTCGTATTTTGATTGTAATGATTCCCAATCGATTTGCATTCAAATCCGAGAAACTTCATTTTTGGGCCATTTTTGAAAATTTTGATGATCAAAAATGCGAAATTTGGGCCAAAATTGGTTTCCCCAAAATCGAAAAACGGGTGATAGGGGTGGTTAGTATTGGTCGTTAGCAGCACAAAAAAAGTAGAGCTTTTGGCTCTGCCGCTTGTTTTGACCGAGCTAGAGCTATATATATAGAGCTATTATAGGGTCGGAAACGCTTCCTTCTATCTGTTACATACTTTTCAACGAATCTAGTATATCCTTTTACTCTACGAGTAACGGGTATAAACATCAACAACAAACAGTTTAATTAACTCAAAAGCTTGAGCATGCGATAAAAGCATTGGGCAATAATTACTTTCCTTTAATTAAAATATTTATTATTAAATTAGATGTGGGTCAGCAAAAAAGCAACGCACTAGATTCAGGAAAGATAAATTATTTTAATGATGACAGACGACGCCTCAGGGGTCTGTGCGTGCCTGGACAAAAGCCAAGAAAACTAGGCCCAAGGATGGGTAACAGGTAATCACGAAAATAGTGAGAAACCAGGCCATCAAACTTGAACTATTATAAGAAATCAGTAGGTGTGTGGGGCTGATTACCATCTTTAAGTTTTAAATGAGTTAAGAAAACTTCATACTTTCAAAATAAAATTTACATATTTCCAATAATTGAATCAATTACTTTCGAATATCCTTGTAAACTTAAAATAGCTCACCTCAGACACCCATCAATCAGCAGACCTTTCACCCCATCGCTCCAATTAATTCCGAATTCCGAATTCCAGCTCTTTTCGACTTGCCGCAACATGACCAATCACTTTCACCAGCCGCAACGATCTAATTAATTTGTTGCAAAATAATTTATTAATTAGCATGTCAGTGTCAGAGATTTTCGGCCACGGCTTATCATTAAACAAAGGAAAAGCCACGCAGCAGATGGATTTTATTCAGGGCAAAAGGCGGATAGAGGCGGGTAGAGACGAGAGTCCGACGAGCGGTAAATAGGCAATTAATCTGGCTCAACTGCGGACAGGTGTGCGCAAAAAAGCTGCATAGGAAAAGCAAAGCCATTGGCCCATTGCCATTGCCAACGCCATAGCCATTGGCTCGGCCTTGTATCTCGCAATTCGCCGGACACCGATGAAGAAAGGAAGGCCGGACAGACAGGCGGGCAAACTGCCGGAACGGAGTGCGCAAATGGAGGACAGCCAGCGGGAAATTGAACGAGCAATTATTTATTAATTTAACAGACACGCAATGCACATGGAGTTATCTCGATGCGATTCCTGACATCCGCTCCGATTGCGAGCAATTCGAATTTTTGCATCGCACTGCTGTTGAATGTCAGCGAAGGATGCAGACTCTGATTCTGATTCAGATTCAGATGCACTTGCAGTTGCAGTTGCAGTGCGTGTGTGTCGGCCATTAAGCATTTATGATGTGCATGTCAGCGTCGGGCTTCCAGCTCCAGGCAGGATTCGCAGGACACACTGTCCGCTGATTTCCCTGGCGACCTGACCTCCGCAGGACTTTCCGGCTGCTTCGCCGCTGCTTTAATTCAACAGCCTGGCTTAAGAATCATAAGACAATTAATCAATTGCCTCGTTAAGTTCCATTTAATTGGCAGCTCTCGTCGAGTCAGGTGATTCCTGACAGCCGCATCGGGCAGATCCTCTTAGACGAGGGACATCAATAAAAAGTTATTCAAAAGTCAGTTGCCTTCTCTTAAGAATTTAATAAGAACCAACGCTTTCTGTTCGGCTTTTTGGCTTTGGCCTCCTTTTCCACATGGCCTTAAGGGCTTGGCATTTTGGCTAGGTTTTAGCAAAATGCAGGGAGGCATTTGCCCAAACCGAAATGAAAACTAAAACGTCGCATTTTGCACTCCATCTGCAGAGCTGTATTCAGTCTCTGGGTCAGCAATTTGCCAAGTTTCTGGCAAGTGAAAAATGAAAGCCTCTCAGTGTCCGTGTGTCTGTGTATCTGTGTGCTTGCCAGTGTGTGCAACGGAAGTGGGTAAATAGTGCTAGAAGGAAATGTACAAATAAATATTTGCAAATGAAAATGAACAAGGAAATGGAAGCGCCATGTGGCAGCGACAAGCGCTAAAACGTTTTATATATGTGTCCGAAACGATAATAAATGCGGCTCTTTGGCCACACAAGAATTTGCAGCAACCCTGATCCCCAAATACCTCATAGAAAATTCCTAGGAAAATTCGTGCATTGTTTTACAGCTGCACAATGGGTCGGAATTGTCGTTTTTATTTTCTTTTTTTTGGCAAAAAGTCGCAATGTTTTCTCCGAAATGCAGCCCTTTGACTATAGTTTTATGTGTCAAGCTGAATATAGTTTTCCATTGAGAGTTCCTAGAATGATTAAAGTGTATTGATTATAAAGGCAACCTTGAGAAGTCTTCTACTTTAGTCTTCATCACCTTCTGACAAAAAGAAGCATTCCCCCAGGGATTCCCCGCATTTATCAAAGACTTATGATGAGCCCAAATCATGATTGAAAATTTAATGGCCAACTTTAAAGCCAAAGATTATCGCCAGTGAATCAAATTAATTCGAGTGCAGAAATTCCAGATAAAAAGGAGCAAAATATGTAAAGGCAAAAATGCTAACCAACTGAATTATTTTCAAATCATTCTAGGCAAAAGCAATTTGCATCTCAATTGGTGCTCAAAAATCGAGGAGCGACGGACTAGGAGGAGCAAAGGATCTGATGGGAATGGGCATGGAGATGGGGCAGAAGGAGAAAAAATGCTGCCACAAAGCGGCAATCAGTAACAGTTATAGCGGAAAATAGCTATAATATGTATAGAGCTGATATGAATATCTAGCCCAAAACAGGCAGAAAATTGCAAAAGTGCCTAAAAAGAATCCACAGAACCGAAAAAAACACACAGAAGGAGGGTCGCAGGCAGCTGCACACATGACTGAAATTAAAATAGCAACAGCAACAGACGAGTGGATGAGGATACTTTAGAGGGGAAGGGTGTATGGGGCAGGGACAGGAAAGGGAGGACGAACGGCAACCACACAAAAAGCAATTTCGATCAGGCACAAAAGATAAGGAGCGGATTCGAGCAGAGAGAGAGAGAGAGAGAGCCAACACCGCACATCAGTTACAAAAATGTAGGCTACCCCTCAAGACCACCCGGCCCCGTAAAAACCCCCTAAGACACCCTCAAACACCCGGAAAAACCAGGCCCACACCTCAACAAAGGACCCGTGAAAGCAAAGCAGATAAAGACGAGCCGAAAAAACGAACGAGAATAAAGGGCCGGAGTATCAAGCACACAAGGATGCGCTGGAGGATTCGTGGTTTAGGCCTCTTTCTCTTTCCCAATTTCCCCCGTTTTCTTATTTTTTTTTTCTGCGGCTGCTGTAGGTGCGCTAAAATTATGCAAATCATCGTAATACTTTCCCGACAAAAAAGCAAAGCGGAAGGAAATTGTGTAAAAGCGGGAAAAGAAGGTGGGTATGTAAGTATGTTCGGCTTGTCTGTCTGCTGCTGGCAGCCTTTTTGGCAGGCTACAAAGCAAATAATTGCCCCAGAAATTGGGGCCATGCAAACTGTAATGTAATGGAGCCGTTTCGCTTTGAACGTCGTCGCATGTGTAGCCCTAATGATGATATTTCCAAAAAGAACTGAATCAAATAAAGCTGCTGTGGCCGGGCGGGCAACAGTAAAATGAAGTGAAATACGGCAAGTGTTTACTCAAGCGACCGCAGTCAATGGAGGAGCTTAAAGACTCGCCCGCCATAAAGAGTTTTAAGCTGCCGCACGTCGAGCATAAAGTGCATACCCCCTCCATAGCCAGCATTCAGCCTTCCAGCATCCTTGGTTTCCGCTTCCTGTTTGGTCGAAAAATTTAATAAACGTCAAGCTGAGAGGCAACGGAGCGACGGACCAAACATTGCACCTGCCGTTGACCGCATTCGGGAATGTTAGTGAAAAGGTGGGACTCTGAAATGCATACTTGTATAACCATGCCCATACCCATACCCATCCTCATACCGACATATCCGTACGTATACGTATTGTCCACACGAGTCGGGGGTAAAAATTTGCAATATAACGTATACGAGCCGTGACACATTTGGGACAGCAAGCAAGCTTGATCCCTGATATCAGGAAACTTCATAAGTCCGCCCCTCTAAGACCCATCTCTGATTTAGGTCTCTAACTTGCTTAAGTTGCCATCGCTCATATGTCTTTGCGGCCTTATAATTGCACTTCTAAACATGGACCATTTATAAATCTTAGACTTGCAAAACTTTTCCCATTTCCCCGATAATTTCGCGCAACATTAACGAGCTTATTAATCGTTGCCCACACACACAGTCAGAGACATCAAGCACGTCGTCTACCGATTCCCGGACTCAAGACTCAAGATCCTGGGATGAAGGACGCGTGAAATTGTCAAAGTGTTGGCCAACCACACACACACACACACACATTCCAAGCACAACCACAGTAACGCGGGGTATGGGTTTTCGGAATTTTATTGGTCCCCCTGGCGTAGGGCGCATACCTTTTTTTGAATAGCGCGACACATTAACTTAATAATTTAGTGGGTGTCGAGGTGGGCTGTTATAAATATTTATAAGCGATACAGGGGGCGTGGCCTGAGTGGGCCGTCGATGGCAGGTCTAGATCTTCGCGCTAAGAGTTACTCCAAACTATCCGGCCGTATAGGGATTCTCCGGGCTCTCAGGCTTCTCAGGCTCAATTGCGCAGAAAAGTCAAATGTCTCTGCCTTTCCCAAAAAGCTTCCTTGGCTTTTGGCACTTGCGCCACACACTCTCTACCCACTTGAAGATTTCAATACATACATGCAAAGTTGGCACGTTTTGGCACACACACACACAGAGCAACATAGCTCTCTAAGTCGGCGTTGTTATATGTGCATGTATTGAGTTTTGGCCGCCATTTCTGCATGCCGTACAAACGGAAAAGCTTACAGTCGTTAAAGAGTTTAGCAAAATATAAATTTATGAAATATTCGACAAGAGCACAACGGCAAGGATGTGCCAGTATGGTTGTTGCGCTGTTCGGAGGATTGGGCTTGGGTGCTTGTCGATGGTATTGCACCTTTCCGCAAACAAACCAGAAGTCAGACCGTTTTGGCCATGTTATAGTATGTATTGGCAACAGCAACAACAAGCTACAATCTGCAGCCACAGCACGACTTGTTGTTGGCCACTGGACATGGACATGGACCGGGACATGGACAAAATCAATGCTAAAACAAAACCGAACTAATGTTATTTGTGGAACAAACAACGATAATGAAATCATGGGGCGCTGGGTAAATGGAAAGTGATTCGGTTGGCTCTGGTCAGGTTGTGGCATCGGGCCAATAACTAATTTCATTTACTCTGCCAGGCACATTTGCAATCGAATGGTAGCATATGCACACAAAAGTTGACATTATCCACATGGGGCACCTGAATTGCACATTACCCGGGGCTCGATCTGGAAGTAATTAAGCCAACAAACAGGTGATAATCCAGGCCAGATCTTAAATCGTAACCTTGTGTTATCAATTCTCCCATTCCCATAATAAAACTTTTCATTTTGGGTCGTTCGAGCAGGCGAATAATAATAAAAATCGGCAATGAATTGCATTTATTATGAAACAGTTGTGCATACAATCAAAAATATATCAATAAGAAAGTGCGATTCCCAAATAATATAAATAAACCTGCAAGCCATCCGCTGTCGAATTGAATCTGAGGAACATGTGGAGAATTATCCTGCCACTGCTGGCTCTTTGTGCCTTGGGTAAGCTCAACTATTATTTGCTTTTAAAGAGGTTAAACATTTTATTTACCTTTTAGCTCAGGCCCAGTGTCGGTTCACAAGACCCCAAGTGGAGGGAACCAATCGCATCGTCATGGTGCGCTTGCAGAACCGCCAGCTCTCTCCTCAAGCGCACTGCCAGCTCGGCGGTGGGTGAAGTCCAACCAGATGTGGTGCAATGCGCGGGACATTCAGACTACCACCACCGGGCGGGGTCAGACCCCAGGCTTTCGGCCCACCATCACCTATGACCTGTCGAGGCTCCTCCGGCAGCTCTAACAACACCCGTCCAGGATCGCAGGTGTCCGGCCACTGTACCGCGTGGGATACAATGTGGGCAACAGCCAGTTCCTGGAGCTCTATCGCGCCTGCTTCCGATACCAGAGCGGTGCGAGCGATCTTCGTAGAGCATCAGGTGTACGCCAACCCTTTCTGTAGTTATAAGATTTATATTTTAAGAAAATGATATTAACTTACATTCAAGATATCACTCGACCCTGCGTTCAGTTTAGTTCCGATGGGTGATCAGCGGAGCCGATGAGGAACCCGTTACAGGTTCGTAACATTCATGCCACTTTCAGGCGGCTGTTTGGCAACAACCAGAACTTCATACCCAACAACCGGGATGTGATCATCAATCGTAGCCACTTGGCTGCATCGGCTGACTTCTTCTTTGGTGACCAAGTGTGTTCCACCTTCAAGTAAGCACGTGAATGCGGGTACCGCAGTTCAAGACCATCAACGATGGCAACTTGGGGGAGACCATCGAACGATGGGTTCGCAACTCGGTAGGGAAACCAATTCGTGAATGTACGCACTGGAGCCAGAGATGTGCTATCCCTGCAAGCAGGCGCTGGATCCAGGAATATCTTCTCAGCAGCAATAGGAACCCAGTGCCACTGTGGATGCCAAGATGAGTAAGGAACTCAATAACCAGCATCGTGGCCTTCCTCACCCTCCAACAACCTCTTCGCCCGACAACGTCCAGCAGCTCGAACTTTTACCAGCCTGTGAACTGTCCAATGCCATTGTTATTAACACACTGCAACGGCTGGATTTACCTTCTGTTGCAACACCGCCACTTTCAGACCGTAATTTGATTCAAGTTTGTCAATTATTACAGTTTTTCTTATAAATATTTTGATTACCACTTGGGACTCAACTTACTATCAGTGGCTTTTAAAAAAATAATTGAAACTATTAATTTGGTCAGCACTTAAAGACAAATTAAAGTGAAATGAAATATATTTTTTATGTCTTTATGGGGTGAATCAATTTTCATAAATCGTAAAAGTTTGCGTGGCAGTTTAAACACATCCAAACTCTTCGAATTCATGCCTCATTCGGAATGGACTCCAGCCGTCGGTTTTAATGGTCATTCAGCGGCTTCTCATAAATTCCGCCCCTACCATTTCGGCCCGCAACTCGCTTTTGGCCCATTTAAATTCAAGCTGCGATTGTGGAAGGCGAAGGCAGCAGACGCTTTCAATGCGTGCGAAGAAGTGCAATAAAGGCCATGGCAATTGCTTCGTCGGGGTTGCGCCTAAGTAGACGACCTAAATAAATTATTCGGCAGGGCATGGCTGTGTTGCTTTTAAATACACGCCTGCGAAATTGTTTGCCCGCGTGAGTCGGTGGCGTCTCTGATGGATATCAACGGAGACAAAAGGGGGAATGGACACTGGGAGCTCATAAAAGTGCAGAATAAATTTCGCAACCCGGACATGCGTTGAACTAGGCTCTCATAAAACCTAACAGTTGTAATTGTGCTGTAAACGCAACTCAATATAGCGTACAAATGGGCTGAGCACTTGCACCACCCTATGCAACCACCCAACCACCTACATCCTCTACATTTTCTATGCATCCATCCATCCATCCTGCACTGCAGCACAATTTAATTTATGCTCCGTTTTGTGGCCGGCTTGTTGATTTTGCTGCTTTGCCCCTTTTATTTTTATTGACCATTACAATTGTACAGAAGCTTAGCCGAGCCAGACTCACCACACGATTTGGTCACAAAATTTTTATGGCATAATTTGGTTCGCCCCTGTGAGCATGCATTAAAAGTGCCCAAATAGCGCCATATGTATAAGCTGACGGAAATTGCCCTCGCCCTCAAATCCCGTCGAGGAGGATTCAGACAAAGCCTAGCATCACTTTGGCGAGCATTAACCATTTCATGACATGGACATTAAAATACACAGCCATAGACCACTCCCAAACATTTGAACAAAGTACCAATTCAATGACCAGACCATAAAACAAAGCCCATTATTCAGGCTCTGACTGTCTGTCTGTCTAGCTTAGATTTCAATAAGTTACACCTCAGACTTTAGCCACAAAAAATCTATAGTTAACCACAACACCTTTCTTGATAGTCCAACAAGACTCCTATCTAGATGCCAAATCCATATGCAGCCTAATGGTCAGCTATGCTCATTCGTTCATAAGCTGCCTATATATTTCCTTTCTGGCCAGAGCTTGTGTTTATTACTGGAAAATCAAGTGAATGGTTTTGGGAAAATAAATTTCATCAACAGGCAACATAGTAGGAAAATGAAAATATACGCCAATTACTACGCACATCCCAAGTGGAAAATATTTCTAGATGCAGAGCCGCCCATCAAAGTGCAAACAATGAAAAATAATAAAAACGCTTTCAAGCATTTAAGCCAGTAGAAATGGGGGATATACTAGTATGCTTTCGGCCAAAAAATAGTCTGTTGTCTCGGATGAGAATTTCTGAATGCAGAGACACGTGCCCACAAGCCAGAACAATGAGGACAGACCAAGTGAGCGGGCCTAAATGGTATATAAGCAACAGTGGAGCAGCTCATCGATCAGCAAACACAGCATGGAAGCTCAACAACTGCTGCTGATCGTTGCTATTGGACTCGGACTGGGTAAGAGAATAAAATGGGAAGTAGATTAACAAATTATAAAGTGTCTCAGTTTTCGCTCTGATAAATGAAGGAATAATGAGAAATCCCTAATATGCAGAAAAATAAAAGGTTGGAAATAAAACAAAAGAAAAGTTTATGTTTCAAATTGTCCAAATTAGTTCATAAAAGAAGGCAAAAGTAATAAAGGCCTATTAATTCTCCCTTCCTTCCTTTCAGTGCTCCTCTCCCAGGCGGGGTTGCCCGCTCTCAGAGCCATGATCGAGGGCACAATCGCATATTCGCCATAACCGCAATGCCGCCGGCCAGCCCGAACTGAAGCGTCTTCAGAGGTACGCACCAACGAGGTGCTCCCACATGTCTGCCAGGCGAATGACATTGTCCAGACAACCTGTCAGCCCAAAGGCCACCAGCTACAGCCTCTCTCCTCTCCAGATGCCCAAAGACCCATGGCTGCCTCGGCAACCGTCGTAACCGATGCCTCCTGTCCAGCCACCATGTACTCAATGAAGGCTATACCATCAACAATCCGCGTCTGGAACTGTATCGTGCTTGCTACGATCGTAGTGGAGTCATGAGCCAGGTTTTACCAGGCATTCGGTCGTACCACAAGACGTTCTGTGGTGGTGGCTGCTCCCTTCTGCTTCGTGATTGAATGAATTGAGTAATTTCTCTTTTAACCTACAGTCCCGCAACGTCAACTCCCCCGATTTCTCTAAGGGATGGAATCATCAGCGAGAGCGATGCTTCAAGTTACTTTCCGCACCATTTTCCGGGCATTCCGCACAATTTTTTGGCAATAACCAAAAGTACATCCCCAACGGACAGGGCACGATCGTCAATCGTGGACATCTGACCGTCCGGAGACTTCCTCTACGGAGATCAGTGTGCAACCTTCAGGAACCACTAATGGCTTCTTAGCGCCCATGTTCCAGAGCATCAATGATCGTAACAGGAGACAATGAAGATGAGTCAGAACTCGCATGAGTGCCGGCAGATTACGGAGGATAGAGCGGGACAATGGTTGACTCTAACCCTGCCCGGACAATCGGAGCCGCCAGCGGCATATGAGTCGAGTGCCAGGCACCAGAACACAATGCCCGTGGCTTCAAAGTGGTGCGTCACTTCTGCCAATGGGACCGCACTCTGTGGTTCGTGACCCCTTAACAACATCTTCGCTCGTGCCCGACCCGCTGCCCGCTCCTTCTGCCAGTATTCCCTGTCCCTGACCCTGGAGAATGTGGCAGTCGCTGGACCACCTTCTGTTGCAATCCACCACTTTGACCCTTTTAAGCAATAAATATTTTCCAAATCAGCAATTTCAGTTGATTGTTAAATTATTGTCGACTCAGAAAGACAGGGAGATGTTCCAGATTCAGAAAGCTGATAAGAGGTCTTTAGAAGCAGGCACCAGACATGATGCTGAACCTAATCAGTGCTTAGGGACCTTCCGACCGCTGATGGAAGTTTCTTAATTGCCAACCTTAACACAAAGTATGTATTTTGGTGTCATTCCTCAATACTATCAAGAAGTAGCCCTTTCACTCAGGGCTTATATTCCAAGTATAACTCCTTCCCTCGTCTGTCATAATCTTCTTATGACGGGAAATCCAAACAACTCCTGCTTACAATGATTGCCCCAACAAGAGTTTTCAAAAGTAAGGAATCTTATTTTGTACCACTGCTGCACCACATAGATTCAATTTTAGATACGGTTTTTGCATGAGTGGTGCTGACAAAATGCAGAAGCGCCATAAAGGTTCGTGGATGCGAAAGCTTGAAAGGAAACGGAAGGGCAACTCCTTTGTTGGTATTAAACGTGCGCCGGCAAGAGTAAAGAAAGCCAACCGATGATAAGCGCGAAGAATTAAGGCTCGACTGAGAAAGGCACAGCAAAAGGGATGGGCACGGCTCTTTTCACCCACTACGGCCCATCGAACCCAGGCAAGGTACTTTTACCGCTTATCATGATGACCTGCGGAGCACCTTTGTGATTTCTAGAACCAGAGAGACTTGAAAAAGCTCGATCTCTGAAGCCATGAAGTAGTGAGATCTTACTTCGATCATCAGTTCTAGCTGGAAGCGGAAGCTGTGAAGATGAGTAAGCCGAAATATATGTACCGTCTTGAGCCTGTTTCTTTGTGGTAGATTAATAAGAAATGAGAACGAAAGATTAAAAGAAAACATAAATTACAATCATTCTTAGGGACCCAGCGCTGTTGTATTATTCATCCGGACTTGTTGGAAAAACATAATATTTATTTAAAAACGTGAATGGGATCTTCTTCGACATTCAGCGTGATATTGTAAGAATCAGCTAACGGGTTGTATTTGTTTTTGGTATGGGAAAAATCTGGAGGAGTTTGTATGCCAATCCAATACCAATTTCAATCGGCGATTAGGGATTATAACTGTTCATCGGGGTTCGCGCCTTCTGTTGTAGTGCAAAATCACCCCTCTTGTCCCGCTCCCTACGCCGTTCATGCCGTCGGTTACCACTACAAGAGTCACTTTATGGAGCTGTATCAAAACTGCTACGATGTCGGAAAACTAGCATTTAAACATTCCATCTATATGACTTACCGTTACACAAATAGTACGTTTTCCAACCAATGTTATCCTTTAATATCTTATCGCCCCTTCTTTTAGACTCTGAACGTCCGTCTCCTTCTTGGGCAACGGATGACTTAGCTAATTTTATTACCGCTTACCATGGAGGAGCTACTCAAGCTTGTTTTCTCACTAATCTGGGTGCAAAACAACCGGGTTGCAAGTTTGATCGTGGCCATATGACACCAGCTTTCTTTTATTTTTGCAGAAGGGCTTAAAAAAAAGCAACCTTCAATTACATAAATGCCATACCCCCAATATCTGCGGAGTCAATCGTGGCTACTGGAAGTCCATCGAAACCTGGATAACTACTTTAAGTTAAGGAAAAGATCAATAAACAAATTCACACCAGTTTGGCGGACTCACGTGTTATCAAGGTTTTGCACCGAGGTACTGAAGGAAGTGCATGCCCTAAAACACAACACAACAACAATATGATACCTATACCCTTATGAATAATAAGCAATTCCCCGTCCCCCACGTGGATGGTACCACAGTAACCACTCTTTCCGGAACGCAGTTGGTAATTCTAACCTACAACGAAAAAGTAGCACCAAGTGATTTGGAAATAAATAGGATCTGCAATACGACTGTTTGTCCTTCAGAACTCCCGACGAACAAAAGGCTTGTGGGGTACACTGTCTGCTGCAACCATTTCGATTTCATTTCACTAAACGCTGCACATTTGACTGGTATTTGCTGAGGCCGAAATGTCTCTAGAAGTTTAGAATGAGAACTTACTACCCAGTGCCGTACACTTTCGCATATACAAGTTTCTGTTTAAGCTATATATAGTACGATTTGATCAATAAAGGTTCGTGATAAAAGTTACGAAATTGCAAATACTTGAATATTATAAGCAATTTAGTAAATAAAGGCCGGAGATTACCATCCCCTCTTATCGCCAAGTTCTCGGAATTGTAATGATAAAAAACTTTAAAAGGGGCGGCTTCAATTCAGTTGACATATTTGCGATCTCCAGTTTCAAAGCTTTTTAAGCTTAATGAAGGGATTTACACCATTTGTTTCTTATCACCAAAAAGAATGACTCACCAGTTAGAAATTTAATTTCCGATTCTGTATTCATTAAACATTTAAAGTAACAAAAAACGTAACATGTAAAAATCACTATAATAGTAATATTGGAATATTATGACTCTGTAACAACTTAACAAACCCCCAATCTAATCCTTAAGATCACTTTTACAAATGCAATACATCTTGTCGGTTTTGTCATTGACACATGATGACACCTTTTCTATCGAGCCGACTTATAGTAGGCAGCACCGTACTTCAACATGGAGTTCGTGACACTTTGTTAAACAGAACGGTGGCCCGAAAGTCGGCGCTATTCTGTTTGACCCTTGAACTATGAAAGTCCGATAGGTAGCCTCTTCTAAAAGGGGACATCGTCATGCGAAATTCCTGATCAAAACCGATTTTGATCTCTGTCTTGTGGACATAACTGAGGGTTAGCGTGGAGCATATGTCACTGAAATTCCTTCCGGCCAAGTCTCTCGTTGATTCGGCCCGATCACATGAGCGGCAATACTTTCGGACCAAGACGAATCAGGCCTTCCGTGAAGTACGCAGATACAATAATGCTCGGTATACCGGCGTCCACTGGGTCGCGAGTCATCGATCGGATGGAATATGTGGACCGGCACTTGGGACAGTCGGCTGCCTAAGAAGCGTGAGACCATAGGGGTGCCGCCCATTTCGATGATATGCTTTCAGTGTGTTGTGAATCGTAGCGTTGGAGGTCAGGCGGTTCTGATTCAACTTTAGGGCATTTACGTCAATCCGGGTAATGATCACGGAACCAGGAGCAACCGCCATATATGAACATCGTTGGCGCTCCTCAGAAGCCACTGAGGCGAGGACATAGATTCTTCCATAACGGGAGTCCATGATCGAGGAGAATATCGATAATACTCTGCTCAGTAGCACCATCTGCCTCAGAAAGTCCAGGAGGTACCGCGGCACATAGTCCTCCATTTTTGAGGGCATCACTCGGAAGCTGTCAGTGAGCCAAACGCTATTCTGACCAAAGACTCAGACCCAAATGGGGACGCTCCTCCACAAAACGCCTGGAATTGGTGCGCCATGTCAGCAGACCTGCTTCACGTAAATACATAGACAATGACGGTACCACCTCACAGACGATATCGCGACATTACAGAACTCTGTCCTCGACTCGAAGGCCTTCTGAAAAGGCCTAGAGATATCAGGTATCGGTAGAGTTGTTCACTTGAAAGCCGGGCTTAAAGTAGTTAAACGTTCTATACCAGTCTCATCCTCTGCATAAGCGGGCCAGATAACTGGCATTCCGGAAGTACTTCCATATGAAAAGGGCATCTGATCTAACCTTGTGTGGCCCAGCCCTTCTTAGGCATTTGTGCCAGTCAGCAACCATTTTTAAAGACTTTTCCTGGTCATGTTAGCCTGTCAAAATGGCCAACAGGTTGGGAAAAGGTGTTGTCTCCAACCTGCAAGGTGATGTGAGTCAATAGTAAAGTCTGACTGTATCACCCACCACCATTATTAGCCCTGTGTAGTTCATTCCCAGCCGGTCTTTTGGAAAGCTATAAACCTTAGAGGCGTAGTTCGGCGCAAATTAATTCGTGAAGACTTTGTCGCTATGCCAAACATTGGGACGCTTGGCCGCTTAACCCGGTGCCTTCGATAGTCCGGGTAGCGAATATTGAATGAAGGTGTGTGCATCCTCAGCAGAATATCGACTCGTTGCCGAGACGCGAAGCCAAAATCAAGCCCTGAAGAGCCTGCAGTAGTACCTCGTAGTTTTGCTGAAAAATACTTTCGCTCCCCTAAAAGAGGTGAAACGGGGAGATTAGAGTCCAAAGATATCAAAGTCAGAAAGTATAAGACTTCCAAAAAGATATCGAAATATTATAGTCTCACATGCCATAACTGTCGTGCTCCGGTCGCTGTTCAATGTCTGGCACCGGGTTCGAATATCCATCTCGTTCAGATTCAGTATGATGAAGCAGCGTCTTCTTGATGCCATCACATGTCGCTGCCGACTGCCGACGTCATGAATCGGGGTCGCCAAGCCGTTTCGTTGGAGCAGGGCTCAAAAATGCTCGGCATGGAACACTGACCGGATGGCATTTTCTCTCAAAGGATCAACATACGGAATCTTGCACTTCTTCGTCTCAACAAAAAAAGGAGGAAAGCCTCAAACTTCTTCATAGTTGAGTCCTTTCTGAGATTCATAAAGGGACTATTTAGATCCTCTTACCTGTTTATTTCCAAATCCAAGACGTCTCATGTTAATTTTCCACGGTGACTGAGGGCTTGCATGTTTGGTTTCGTCGAGAACAAGAGTCACAAGTGTGGCTATTAAGCAGAAAAAAAGCCATTTAAAGAGTCAAATCAGGGTAACCGCCCATCTGTTCCACCGTCTACTTTCCCTGAGTACGGACAGCCTATCTACACCACGCGCTGCCTTTTGTATCGATTTAAGCAAAGGGCACGAGGTGACAGTTTCTGTTCTTTTTTGGTGAAATGAGAATTAACCGGAACCAAAGAAACTAACTTTTCGCTCACACTAAAAATACCGAAGTAATTAAACGACCATAAAAACAAATTCCGAAACATTTCGGCCTAGTGTTAGCAGACAAATAATATCACTCTGTGTAGGTTAAGCGTATCGCGGCCTCCTGGGTAAATATTTTCTAAAGTGTCAAACAAAAAACATGGTAGTGGTGAGCGCGTGTCTTTACCCGTTACTATGCCAAAAAGATTTTAAATCATAGTTTTGCCACTTGTTAGGTGATGCCTCTACATCGATTTTTTTTACGGTCACTTCTTTCCAAATAAAAATAGTGGATTAATAATTACGGTGACGGGCCACTGCTTGAATACCAAGGCCTTGTGACCTACGATAAAAAAAAAATACTAAAAATATTTATATTTTAAAAGTTTTGTTTATCGATAAGTATTCACAAAAAAATATTTAAGACAAGCACAAAACTTAAACGTCTCAGCAGGTGCACCAGCACCTCCCAGAGTCTTCTGCCTATTCAAACGACTAATGGGTATAACTAAGCGGAAACACAACGTCAAAACTTGGCCACTCATTAAAAACTTGAATTGCAGAATGTATCAAAAAGGCCTCTGTGTTTTCATAGATAGTCAGCAGTCCTAATGATGTTGATTAAGTATATATTATCTATTATCAGGTTTAAATATTTAGAATTCGAAATAATGTAATTGGTTTGAATCATAGCTAAAGCCTGCTCCAAACTTTCGGCCATGTGTGTAAAATTGTATGTGGATTGAGTCATTGCTAGATGTCCATTAAAGCTCAAGCAACAAATTATAAATAAAAAAAAAAATTATAATATTACATACAGTGATGGAAAAAATAATAGAAACGATTTTTCAATTTTGGTTTGAATACGTATTTTTAATAAGGAACGTGGTGATGAGTGGATATTTTTATTTTTTTTTGGTTTTATATACATCTAGTTTACATACTAAAAAACATGATATAACGTGTATTTATTTTGTATGTGTGGTCGGCATAATTTGAAAATAATGATAGATATATTTTTAAAACTACAACACGTTGTCAACATTAATGTCCAAATAAGAATAAATAGTTGCCCAGCAGACATTATTAGTTATAAGTTTAATCGCAAACATGTAACTGCCCTTTGGAAAAGGTATTACTGAGAACATCTTTTCATGTAAAACGAAGTCCTTTAGTATGATGTCGTGCTGCATTCATAAAAAAGCTATCAAAACCTATATTGGTTGTGTGATTTTTAAGTATACTTACATTAATCGGGCAGGAATGATTAACATTTAAGAAGGGCTTTAACGCTTCATAAAAGTAGAAGAAAACATTTGAGGGGTTCGGATGCTTTATTTGGCGACAAAGGTCGACGGTAGTATTAAATAAAAATGGATGGTAACCGGAGAGTTTCTCCACACGCTGGAAATTTATTTTCATTGTCTTTATAGGCAACTTTAGACTTTTAAGTGAATGCTGGCTCAAATAATTCCACGCCCCAGGACTTTCAATCGGACACACACACGTACTTCGACAAAGGATTCATCAAGATCTTCGCTTGATATTCGTGACGAGTTGCTAAATCACATATTACCGAAGCTCTAAAAATCCACATCACCGCAACGATAAATGCGAACTTCATGTCTTTGAAGCTTATAACGTACTAATTGCTTTAAATCTCTGTTATATAAAGCAATATGCCATTTAATTGGTTTGATTTTTAATTAAGTGCAGTATCACCAAAAACCTATCACTAATTTCATTTACACTTCACAGAATTCAAATTGACTTTCGAACTTTACATAAGAAACTATTATTAGCTGTAGCTTTTTCCCTGTTAAAAAAAAGGTCTACTTATATTTACTAGCAGCTAAAGTTTTTTGTTTTCAAAATTAATAAAAATGCCATTTAACATATTAAATATTTAAAAAAAATAACGATCCACATTGCCATTTGGTTTATAACTCCGTTAAATAAAACAGGTGGCAATGCTGGTCTGACATAGAAAGACCCTCCCATCTTATGGACAAGAATTTCCAAAGTAATAAAGTCAAGCAAGTAAATACGTTTATCTCTATATTTTAATTTATGTAATACTCAGTAGCAACATTAAAAGGTATCAAAGTTCCATTTGGAAAATAAATTTAAGAAGCGACCAAAAACACTGGAGCAAAAAGTATCAGACTGTAAATCGATCCTATTGAAGCGTAGTATACATTTGACAACACTTTTGATTTATCTTTCCCCGCGTTGGCGCTAGTGTAATCCAGTTAACAGAAATGTTATCAAATGTTGAGAGGATGAACGTAAGAGAAGCTATCGAAGAGAAGATCAGCAAACCACGCAGAATAAGGAGGTATTGATTTCGATATTCCACAAATCGATAAAAGACATTCGACATCGATGCTTGGCCCAGCTCTATGTCAGAAAAATTCAATGTTTTTAATTTCGCTGAAAACAGACGTGTTGTCCGGAGACCATGGGAAGCCACAATTTGTGCATCAAGC